>NW_027071991.1:0-27291 GCF_038088225.1 Cyrtonyx montezumae | reverse complement strand
AGGGAAGGCAAGGGAAGGCAAGTCAAGGCAAGGGAAGGCAAAGGGAAGGCAAGGGAAGGCAAGGGAAGGCCAGGCAAGGGAAGGCCAGGCAAGGCAAGCCAAGGCCAGGCAAGGCAAGGGAAGGCAAGGGAAGGGAAGGGAAGGGAAGGGAAGGGAAGGGAAGGGAAGGGAAGGGAAGGGAAGGGAAGGGAAGGGAAGGGAAGGGAAGGGAAGGGAAGGGAAGGGAAGGGAAGGGAAGGGAAGGGAAGGGAAGGGAAGGGAAGGGAAAGGAAGGGAAGGGAAGGGAAGGGAAGGGAATGGAAGGGAAGGAAGGGAAGGGAAGGAGGAAAGGAAAGGAAGGCAAGTGAAGGGAAAGGAAGGCAAGGGAAGGCAAGGGAAGGGAAGGCAAGGGAAGGCAAGGTAAGGCAAGGCAAGGGAAGGCAAGTCAAGGCATGGCAAGGCAAGGTAAGGCTAGGGAAGGGAAGGCAAGGGAAGGCAAGGGAAGGGAAGGCAAGGCATGGCAAGGCAAGGCGAGGCAAGGCGAGGGAATGCGAGGCAAGGGAAGGGAAGGGAAGGGAAGGGAAGGGAAGGGAAGGGAAGGGAAGGGAAGGGGAGGGAAGGGAAGGGAAGGGAAGGGAAGGGAAGGGAAGGGAAGGGAAGGGAAGGGAAGGCAAAGGGAAGGCAAAGGGAAGGCAAGGGAAGGCATGTCAAGGCAAGGCAAGGCAAGGGAAGGCAAGGCAAGGCAAGGCAAGGGAAGGCAAGGCAAGGTAAGGCAAGGGAAGGCAAGTCAAGGCAAGGGAAGGCAAAGGGAAGGCAAGGGAAGGCAAGTCAAGGCAAGGGAAGGCAAAGGGAAGGCAAGGGAAGGCAAGGGAAGGCCAGGCAAGGGAAGACCAGGCAAGGCAAGCCAAGGCCAGGCAAGGCCAGGCAAGGCAAGGGAAGGCAAGGGAAGGGAAGGGAAGGGAAGGGAAGGGAAGGGAAGGGAAGGGAAGGGAAGGGAAGGGAAGGGAAGGGAAGGGAAGGGAAGGGAAGGGAAGGGAAGGGAAGGGAAGGGAAGGGAAGGGAAGGGAAGGGAAGGGAAGGGAAGGGAAGGGAAGGGAAGGGAAGGGAAAGGAAAGGAAGGCAAGTGAAGGGAAGGGAAGGCAAGGCAAGGCAAGGCAAGGCAAGGCAAGGCAAGGCAAGGCAAGGGAAGGCAAGGCAAGGTAAGGCAAGGGAAGGCAAAGGGAAGGCAAGGGAAGGCAAGTCAAGGCAAGGCAAGGCAAGGGAAGGCAAGGCAAGGCAAGGCAAGGGAAGGGAAGGGAAGGGAAGGGAAGGGAAGGGAAGGGAAGGGAAGGGAAGGGAAAGGAAGGGAAGGGAAGGGAAAGGAAGGGAAGGGAAAGGAAAGGAAGGCAAGTGAAGGGAAAGGAAGGGAAGGGAAGGGAAGGGAAGGGAAGGCAAGGGAAGGGAAGGCAAGGCAAGGCAAGGCAAGGCAAGGCAAGGCAAGGCAAGGCAAGGCAAGGGAAGGCAAGGCAAGGTAAGGCAAGGGACGGCAAGGGAAGGCAAGGCAAGGCAAGGAAAGGCAAAGGGAAGGCAAAGGGAAGGCAAGGGAAGGCAAGTCAAGGCAAGGCAAGGCAAGGGAAGGCAAGGCAAGGCAAGGCAAGGGAAGGCAAGGGAAGGGAAGGGAAGGGAAGGGAAGGGAAGGGAAGGGAAGGGAAGGGAAGGGAAGGGAAGGGAAGGGAAGGGAAGGGAAGGGAAGGGAAGGGAAGGGAAGGGAAGGGAAGGCAAAGGGAAGGCAAGGGAAGGCAAGTCAAGGCAAGGGAAGGCAAAGGGAAGGCAAGGGAAGGCAAGGGAAGGCCAGGCAAGGGAAGGCCAGGCAAGGCAAGGGAAGGGAAGGGAAGGGAAGGGAAGGGAAGGGAAGGGAAGGGAAGGGAAGGGAAGGGAAGGGAAGGGAAGGGAAGGGAAGGGAAGGGAAGGGAAGGGAAGGGAAGGGAAGGGAAGGGAAGGGAAGGGAAGGGAAGGGAAAGGAAGGGAAGGGAAGGGAAGGGAAGGGAAAGGAAAGGAAGGGAAGGGAAGGGAAAGGAAAGGAAGGCAAGTGAAGGGAAAGGAAGGCAAGGGAAGGCAAGGGAAGGGAAGGCAAGGGAAGGCAAGGTAAGGCAAGGCAAGGGAAGGCAAGTCAAGGCATGGCAAGGCAAGGTAAGGCTAGGGAAGGGAAGGCAAGGGAAGGCAAGGGAAGGGAAGGCAAGGCATGGCAAGGCAAGGCGAGGCAAGGCGAGGGAATGCGAGGCAAGGGAAGGGAAGGGAAGGGAAGGGAAGGGAAGGGAAGGGAAGGGAAGGGAAGGGAAGGGAAGGGAAGGGAAGGGAAGGGAAGGGAAGGGAAGGGAAGGGAAGGGAAGGGAAGGGAAGGCAAGGGAAGGGAAGGGAAGGGAAGGCAAGGCAAGGCAAGGCAAGGGAAGGCAAGGGAAGGCAAGGGAAGGGAAGGGAAGGGAAGGGAAGGGAAGGGAAGGGAAGGGAAGGGAAGGGAAGGGAAGGCAAAGGGAAGGCAAGGGAAGGCAAGGGAAGGCAAGTCAAGGCAAGGGAAGGCAAAGGGAAGGCAAGGGAAGGCAAGGGAAGGCCAGGCAAGGGAAGGCCAGGCAAGGCAAGCCAAGGCCAGGCAAGGGAAGGCAAGGGAAAGGAAGGGAAGGGAAGGGAAGGGAAGGGAAGGGAAGGGAAGGGAAGGGAAGGGAAGGGAAGGGAAGGGAAGGGAAGGGAAGGGAAGGGAAGGGAAGGGAAGGGAAGGGAAGGGAAGGGAAGGGAAGGGAAGGGAAGGGAAGGGAAGGGAAGGGAAGGGAAGGGAAGGGAAGGGAAGGGAAAGGAAGGGAAGGGAAGGGAAAGGAAGGGAAGGGAAGGGAAAGGAAGGGAAGGGAAAGGAAAGGAAGGCAAGTGAAGGGAAAGGAAGGCAAGGGAAGGCAAGGGAAGGGAAGGCAAGGCAAGGCAAGGCAAGGCAAGGGAAGGCAAGGCAAGGCAAGGCAAGGGAAGGCAAGGCAAGGTAAGGCAAGGGACGGCAAGGGAAGGCAAAGGGAAGGCAAAGGGAAGGCAAAGGGAAGGCAAAGGGAAGGCAAGGGAAGGCAAGTCAAGGCAAGGCAAGGCAAGGCAAGGCAAGGGAAGGCAAGGGAAGGGAAGGCAAGGGAAGGGAAGGGAAGGGAAGGGAAGGGAAGGGAAGGGAAGGGAAGGGAAGGGAAGGGAAGGGAAGGGAAGGGAAGGCAAAGGGAAGGCAAGGGAAGGCAAGTCAAGGCAAGGGAAGGCAAAGGGATGGCAAGGGAAGGCATGGGAAGGCCAGGCAAGGGAAGGCCAGGCAAGGCAAGCCAAGGCCAGGCAAGGCAAGGGAAGGCAAGGGAAGGGAAGGGAAGGGAAGGGAAGGGAAGGGAAGGGAAGGGAAGGGAAGGGAAGGGAAGGGAAGGGAAGGGAAGGGAAGGGAAGGGAAGGGAAGGGAAGGGAAGGGAAGGGAAGGGAAGGGAAGGGAAGGGAAGGGAAGGGAAGGGAAGGAAGGGAAGGGAAAGGAAGGGAAGGGAAGGGAAGGGAAGGGAAGGGAAAGGAAGGGAAGGGAAGGGAAAGGAAAGGAAGGCAAGTGAAGGGAAAGGAAGGCAAGGGAAGGCAAGGGAAGGGAAGGCAAGGGAAGGCAAGGTAAGGCAAGGCAAGGGAAGGCAAGTCAAGGCATGGCAAGGCAAGGTAAGGCTAGGGAAGGGAAGGCAAGGGAAGGCAAGGGAAGGGAAGGCAAGGCATGGCAAGGCAAGGCGAGGCAAGGCGAGGGAATGCGAGGCAAGGGAAGGGAAGGGAAGGGAAGGGAAGGGAAGGGAAGGGAAGGGAAGGGAAGGGAAGGGAAGGGAAGGGAAGGGAAGGGAAGGGAAGGGAAGGGAAGGGAAGGGAAGGGAAGGGAAGGGAAGGGAAGGGAAGGGAAGGGAAGGGAAGGGAAGGCAAGGGAAGGCAAGGGAAGGGAAGGGAAGGGAAGGGAAGGGAAGGGAAGGGAAGGCAAGGGAAGGGAAGGGAAGGCAAGGGAAGGCAAGGGAAGGCAAGGGAAGGGAAGGGAAGGGAAGGGAAGGGAAGGGAAGGGAAGGGAAGGGAAGGGAAGGGAAGGGAAGGGAAGGGAAGGGAAGGGAAGGGAAGGGAAGGGAAGGGAAGGGAAGGGAAAGGA
Source organism: Cyrtonyx montezumae (assembly GCF_038088225.1). Lineage (NCBI taxonomy): Eukaryota > Metazoa > Chordata > Aves > Galliformes > Odontophoridae > Cyrtonyx > Cyrtonyx montezumae. Next base: position 23,168 of record NW_027071991.1, on the reverse strand, counting down.
AGGCAAGTGAAGGGAAAGGAAGGCAAGGGAAGGCAAGGGAAGGGAAGGTAAGGCAAGGCAAGGGAAGGCAAGGGAAGGCAAGTCAAGGCATGGCAAGGCAAGGTAAGGCAAGGGAAGGGAAGGCAAGGGAAGGCAAGGGAAGGGAAGGCAAGGCATGGCAAGGCAAGGCGAGGCAAGGCGAGGGAAGGCGAGGCAAGGGAAGGGAAGGGAAGGGAAGGGAAGGGAAGGGAAGGGAAGGGAAGGGAAGGGAAGGGAAGGGAAGGGAAGGGAAGGGAAGAGAAGGGAAGGCAAGGGAAGGGAAGGGAAGGGAAGGGAAGGGAAGGGAAGGGAAGGGAAGGGAAGGGAAGGGAAGGGAAGGGAAGGGAAGGGAAGGGAAGGGAAGGGAAGGGAAGGGAAGGGAAGGGAAGGGAAGGGAAGGGAAGGGAAGGCAAGGGAAGGCAAGGCAAGGCAAGGCAAGGGAAGGGAAGGCAGGGGAAGGCAAGGCAAGGCAAGGCAAGGCAAGGCAAGGTAAGGCAAGGGAAGGGAAGGCAAGGGAAGGCAAGGGAAGGGAAGGCAAGGCATGGCAAGGCAAGGCAAGGCAAGGCGAGGCAAGGCAAGGGAAGGGAAGGGAAGGGAAGGGAAGGGAAGGGAAGGGAAGGGAAGGGAAGGGAAGGGAAGGGAAGGGAAGGGAAGGGAAGGGAAGGGAAGGGAAGGGAAGGGAAGGGAAGGGAAGGGAAGGGAAGGGAAGGGAAGGGAAGGGAAGGGAAGGGAAGGGAAGGGAAGGGAAGGGAAGGGAAGGGAAGGGAAGGGAAGGGAAGGGAAGGCAAGGCAAGGCAAGGCAAGGCAAGGCAAGGGAAGGGAAGGGAAGGGAAGGGAAGGGAAGGGAAGGGAAGGGAAGGGAAGGGAAGGGAAGGGAAGGGAAGGGAAGGGAAGGGAAGGGAAGGGAAGGGAAGGGAAGGGAAGGGAAGGCAAGGGAAGGGAAGGGAAGGCAAGGGAAGGCAAGGGAAGGCAAGGGAAGGGAAGGGAAGGGAAGGCAAGGGAAGGCAAGGGAAGGGAAGGGAAGGGAAGGGAAGGGAAGGGAAGGGAAGGGAAGGGAAGGGAAGGGAAGGGAAGGGAAGGGAAGGGAAGGGAAGGGAAGGGAAGGGAAGGGAAGGGAAGGGAAGGGAAGGGAAGGGAAGGGAAGGGAAGGGAAGGGAAGGGAAGGCAAGTGAAGGGAAAGGAAGGCAAGGGAAGGCAAGGGAAGGGAAGGTAAGGCAAGGCAAGGGAAGGCAAGGGAAGGCAAGTCAAGGCATGGCAAGGCAAGGTAAGGCAAGGGAAGGGAAGGCAAGGGAAGGCAAGGGAAGGGAAGGCAAGGCATGGCAAGGCAAGGCGAGGCAAGGCGAGGGAAGGCGAGGCAAGGGAAGGGAAGGGAAGGGAAGGGAAGGGAAGGGAAGGGAAGGGAAGGGAAGGGAAGGGAAGGGAAGGGAAGGGAAGGGAAGGGAAGGGAAGGGAAGGGAAGGGAAGGGAAGGGAAGGGAAGGGAAGGGAAGGGAAGGGAAGAGAAGGGAAGGCAAGGGAAGGGAAGGGAAGGGAAGGGAAGGGAAGGGAAGGGAAGGGAAGGGAAGGGAAGGGAAGGGAAGGGAAGGGAAGGGAAGGGAAGGGAAGGGAAGGGAAGGGAAGGGAAGGGAAGGGAAGGGAAGGGAAGGGAAGGGAAGGGAAGGGAAGGGAAGGGAAGGGAAGGCAAGGGAAGGCAAGGCAAGGCAAGGCAAGGGAAGGGAAGGCAGGGGAAGGCAAGGCAAGGCAAGGCAAGGCAAGGCAAGGTAAGGCAAGGGAAGGGAAGGCAAGGGAAGGCAAGGGAAGGGAAGGCAAGGCATGGCAAGGCAAGGCAAGGCAAGGCGAGGCAAGGCAAGGCAAGGGAAGGGAAGGGAAGGGAAGGGAAGGGAAGGGAAGGGAAGGGAAGGGAAGGGAAGGGAAGGGAAGGGAAGGGAAGGGAAGGGAAGGGAAGGGAAGGGAAGGGAAGGGAAGGGAAGGGAAGGGAAGGGAAGGGAAGGGAAGGGAAGGGAAGGGAAGGGAAGGGAAGGGAAGGGAAGGGAAGGGAAGGGAAGGCAAGGCAAGGGAAGGGAAGGGAAGGGAAGGGAAGGGAAGGGAAGGGAAGGGAAGGGAAGGGAAGGGAAGGGAAGGGAAGGGAAGGGAAGGGAAGGGAAGGGAAGGGAAGGGAAGGGATGGATAGGGAAGGGAAGGGAAGGGAAGGGAAGGGAAGGGAAGGGAAGGGAAGGGAAGGGAAGGGAAGGGAAGGGAAGGGAAGGGAAGGGAAGGGAAGGGAAGGGAAGGGAAGGGAAGGGAAGGGAAGGGAAGGGAAGGGAAGGGAAGGGAAGGGAAGGGAAGGCAAGGGAAGGGAAGGGAAGGGAAGGGAATGGAAGGCAAGGGAAGGGAAGGCAAGGGAAGGCAAGGCAAGGGAAGGCAAGGGAAGGCCAGGCAAGGGAAGCGAAGGGAAGGGAAGGGAAGGGAAGGGAAGGGAAGGGAAGGGAAGGGAAGGGAAGGGAAGGGAAGGGAAGGGAAGGGAAGGGAAGGGAAGGGAAGGGAAGGGAAGGGAAGGGAAGGGAAGGGAAGGGAAGGGAAGGGAAGGGAAGGGAAGGGAAGGGAAGGCAAGGGAAGGCCAGGCAAGGCAAGGGAAGGCAAGGGAAGGCAAGGGAAGCGAAGGGAAGGGAAGGGAAGGCAAGGGAAGCGAAGGGAAGGGAAGGGAAGGGAAGGGAAGGGAAGGGAAGGGAAGGGAAGGGAAGGGAAGGGAAGGGAAGGGAAGGGAAGGGAAGGGAAGGGAAGGGAAGGGAAGGGAAGGGAAGGGAAGGGAAGGGAAGGGAAGGGAAGGGAAGGGAAGGGAAGGGAAGGCAAAGGGAAGGCCAGGCAAGGCAAGGGAAGGCAAGGGAAGGCCAGGCAAGGCAATGGAAGGCAAGGGAAGCGAAGGGAAGGGAAGGGAAGGGAAAGGAAGGGAAGGGAAGGGAAGGGAAGGGAAGGGAAGGGAAGGGAAGGGAAGGGAAGGGAAGGGAAGGGAAGGGAAGGGAAGGGAAGGGAAGGGAAGGGAAGGCAAGGCAAGGCAAGGCAAGGCAAGGCAAGGGAAGGGAAGGTAAGGCAAGGCAAGGCAAAGCAAGGCAAGGCAAGGCAAGGCAATGGAAGGTAAGGCAAGGCAAGGCAAGGCAAAGCAAGGCAAGGCAAGGCAAGGCAAGGCAAGGCAATGGAAGGGAAGGGAAGGGAAGGGAAGGGAAGGGAAGGGAAGGGAAGGGAAGGGAAGGGAAGGGAAGGGAAGGGAAGGGAAGGGAAGGGAAGGGAAGGGAAGGGAAGGGAAGGGAAGGGAAGGGAAGGGAAGGGAAGGGAAGGGAAGGGAAATGAAGGCAAGTGAAGGGAAAGGAAGGCAAGGGAAGGCAAGGGAAGGGAAGGCAAGGGAAGGCAAGGTAAGGCAAGGCAAGGGAAGGCAAGGGAAGGCAAGGCAAGGGAAGGCAAGTCAAGGCATGGCAAGGCAAGGTAAGGCAAGGGAAGGGAAGGCAAGGGAAGGCAAGGCATGGCAAGGCAAGGCGAGGCAAGGCGAGGGAAGGCGAGGGAAGGGAAGGGAAGGGAAGGGAAGGGAAGGGAAGGGAAGGGAAGGGAAGGGAAGGGAAGGGAAGGGAAGGGAAGGGAAGGGAAGGGAAGGGAAGGGAAGGGAAGGGAAGGGAAGGGAAGTCAAGGCAAGGGAAGGCAAAGGGAAGGCAAGGGAAGGCAAAGGGAAGGCCAGGCAAGGGAAGGCCAGGCAAGGCAAGCCAAGGCCAGGCAAGGCAAGGGAAGGCAAGGGAAGGGAAGGGAAGGGAAGGGAAGGGAAGGGAAGTGAAGGGAAAGGAAGGCAAGGGAAGGGAAGGCAAGGGAAGGCAAGGTAAGGCAAGGCAAGGGAAGGCAAGGCAAGGGAAGGCAAGTCAAGGCATGGCAAGGCAAGGTAAGGCAAGGGAAGGGAAGGGAAGGGAAGGCAAGGGAAGGCAAGGCGAGGCAAGGCAAGGCGAGGCAAGGCGAGGGAAGGCGAGGCAAGGGAAGGGAAGGGAAGGGAAGGGAAGGGAAGGGAAGGGAAGGGAAGGGAAGGGAAGGGAAGGGAAGGGAAGGGAAGGGAAGGGAAGGGAAGTCAAGGCAAGGGAAGGCAAAGGGAAGGCAAGGGAAGGCAAGTCAAGGCAAGGGAAGGCAAAGGGAAGGCAAGGGAAGGCAAGGGAAGGCCAGGCAAGGGAAGGCCAGGCAAGGCAAGGGAAGGCAAGGGAAGGCAAGTCAAGGCAAGGGAAGGCAAAGGGAAGGCAAGGGAAGGCAAGGGAAGGCCAGGCAAGGGAAGGCCAGGGAAGGGAAGGGAAGGGAAGGGAAGGGAAGGGAAGGGAAGGGAAGGGAAGGGAAGGGAAGGGAAGGGAAGGGAAGGGAAGGGAAGGGAAGGGAAGGGAAGGGAAGGGAAGGGAAGGGAAGGGAAGGGAAGGGAAGGGAAGGGAAGGGAAGGGATGGCAAGGCATGGCAAGGCGAGGCGAGGCGAGGCAAGGGAAGGGAAGGGAAGGGAAGGGAAGGGAAGGGAAGGGAAGGGAAGGGAAGGGAAGGGAAGGGAAGGGAAGGGAAGGGAAGGGAAGGGAAGGGAAGGGAAGGGAAGGGAAGGGAAGGGAAGGGAAGGGAAGGCAAGGGAAGGGAAGGGAAGACAAGGCAAGGGAAGGGAAGGGAAGGCAAGGGAAGGGAAGGCAAGGGAAGGGAAGGGAAGGCAAGGCATGGCAAGGCAAGGCAAGGCGAGGCGAGGCAAGGGAAGGGAAGGGAAGGGAAGGGAAGGGAAGGGAAGGGAAGGGAAGGGAAGGGAAGGGAAGGGAAGGGAAGGGAAGGGAAGGCAAGGCAAGGCAAGGCAAGGCAAGGGAAGGGAAGGGAAGGGAAGGGAAGGGAAGGGAAGGGAAGGGAAGGGAAGGGAAGGGAAGGCAAGGGAAGGCAAGGCAAGGCAAGGCAAGGCAAAGCAAGGCAAGGCAAGGGAAGGGAAGGGAAGGGAAGGGAAGGGAAGGGAAGGGAAGGGAAGGGAAGGGAAGGGAAGGGAAGGGAAGGGAAGGGAAGGGAAGGGAAGGGAAGGGAAGGGAAGGGAAGGGAAGGGAAGGCAAGGCATGGCAAGGCGAGGCGAGGCGAGGCAAGGGAAGGGAAGGGAAGGGAAGGGAAGGGAAGGGAAGGGAAGGGAAGGGAAGGGAAGGGAAGGGAAGGGAAGGGAAGGGAAGGGAAGGGAAGGGAAGGGAAGGGAAGGGAAGGGAAGGGAAGGGAAGGGAAGGGAAGGGAAGGGAAGGGAAGGGAAGGGAAGGGAAGGGAAGGGAAGGGAAGGGAAGGGAAAGGAAGGCAAGTGAAGGGAAAGGAAGGCAAGGGAAGGCAAGGGAAGGGAAGGCAAGGGAAGGCAAGGGAAGGCAAGGTAAGGCAAGGCAAGGGAAGGCAAGGGAAGGCAAGGCAAGGGAAGGCAAGTCAAGGCATGGCAAGGCAAGGTAAGGCAAGGGAAGGGAAGGCAAGGGAAGGCAAGGCATGGCAAGGCAAGGCGAGGCAAGGCGAGGGAAGGCGAGGGAAGGGAAGGGAAGGGAAGGGAAGGGAAGGGAAGGGAAGGGAAGGGAAGGGAAGGGAAGGGAAGGGAAGGGAAGGGAAGGGAAGGGAAGGGAAGGGAAGGGAAGGGAAGGGAAGGGAAGGGAAGGGAAGGGAAGGGAAGGGAAGTCAAGGCAAGGGAAGGCAAAGGGAAGGCAAGGGAAGGCAAGTCAAGGCAAGGGAAGGCAAAGGGAAGGCAAGGGAAGGCAAGGGAAGGCCAGGCAAGGGAAGGCCAGGCAAGGCAAGCCAAGGCCAGGCAAGGCAAGGGAAGGCAAGGGAAGGGAAGGGAAGGGAAGGGAAGGGAAGGGAAGGGAAGGGAAGGGAAGGGAAGGGAAGGGAAGGGAAGGGAAGGGAAGGGAAGGGAAGGGAAGGGAAGGGAAGGGAAGGGAAGGGAAGGGAAGGGAAGGGAAGGGAAGGCAAGGCATGGCGAGGCGAGGCGAGGCGAGGGAAGGGAAGGGAAGGGAAGGGAAGGGAAGGGAAGGGAAGGCAAGGGAAGGGAAGGGAAGGGAAGGGAAGGGAAGGGAAGGGAAGGGAAGGGAAGGGAAGGGAAGGGAAGGGAAGGGAAGGGAAGGGAAGGGAAGGGAAGGGAAGGGAAGGGAAGGGAAGGGAAGGGAAGGGAAGGGAAGACAAGGCAAGGGAAGGGAAGGGAAGACAAGGCAAGGGAAGGGAAGGGAAGGCAAGGGAAGGGAAGGGAAGGCAAGGCATGGCAAGGCAAGGCAAGGGAAGGGAAGGGAAGGGAAGGGAAGGGAAGGGAAGGGAAGGGAAGGGAAGGGAAGGGAAGGGAAGGGAAGGGAAGGCAAGGCAAGGCAAGGCAAGGCAAGGCAAGGCAAGGCAAGGCAAGGGAAGGGAAGGGAAGGGAAGGGAAGGGAAGGGAAGGGAAGGGAAGGGAAGGGAAGGGAAGGGAAGGGAAGGGAAGGGAAGGCAAGGCAAGGCAAGGGAAGGCAAGGCAAGGCAAGGCAAAGCAAGGCAAGGCAAGGCAAGGGAAGGGAAGGGAAGGGAAGGGAAGGGAAGGGAAGGGAAGGGAAGGGAAGGGAAGGGAAGGGAAGGGAAGGGAAGGGAAGGGAAGGGAAGGGAAGGGAAGGGAAGGGAAGGGAAGGGAAGGGAAGGGAAGGGAAGGGAAGGGAAGGGAAGGCATGGCAAGGCGAGGCGAGGCGAGGCGAGGGAAGGGAAGGGAAGGGAAGGGAAGGGAAGGGAAGGGAAGGGAAGGGAAGGGAAGGGAAGGGAAGGGAAGGGAAGGGAAGGGAAGGGAAGGGAAGGGAAGGGAAGGGAAGGGAAGGGAAGGGAAGGGAAGGCAAGGGAAGGGAAGGGAAGGCAAGGCATGGCAAGGCAAGGCGAGGCGAGGGAAGGGAAGGGAAGGGAAGTGAAGGGAAGGAAAGGGAAGGGAAGGGAAGGGAAGGGAAGGCAAGGCAAGGCAAGGGAAGGGAAGGGAAGGGAAGGGAAGGGAAGGGAAGGGAAGGGAAGGGAAGGGAAGGGAAGGGAAGGGAAGGGAAGGGAAGGGAAGGGAAGGGAAGGCAAGGCAAGGCAAGGCAAGGGAAGGCAAGGCAAGGAAAAGCAAGGCAAGGCAAGGGAAGGGAAGGCAAGGGAAGGGAAGGGAAGGGAAGGGAAGGGAAGGGAAGGGAAGGGAAGGGAAGGGAAGGGAAGTGAAGGGAAGGGAAGGGAAGGGAAGGGAAGGGAAGGGAAGGGAAGGGAAGGGAAGGGAAGGGAAGGAAGGCAAGGGAAGGCAAGGCAAGGAAAAGCAAGGCAAGGCAAGGCAAGGCAAGGGAAGGGAAGGCAAGGGAAGGGAAGGGAAGGGAAGGGAAGGGAAGGGAAGGGAAGGGAAGGGAAGGGAAGGGAAGGGAAGGGAAGGGAAGGGAAGGGAAGGGAAGGGAAGGGAAGGAAGGGAAGGGAAGGGAAGGGAAGGGAAGGGAAGGGAAGGGAAGGGAAGGGAAGGGAAGGGAAGGGAAAGGAAGGGAAGGGAAGGGAAAGGAAGGCAAGTGAAGGGAAAGGAAGGCAAGGGAAGGCAAGGCAAGGGAAGGCAAGGTAAGGCAAGGCAAGGCAAGGGAAGGGAAGGCAAGGGAAGGGAAGGGAAGGGGAAGGGAAGGGAAGGGAAGGGAAGGGAAGGGAAGGGAAGGGAAGGGAAGGGAAGGAAGGGAAGGGAAGGGAAGGGAAGGGAAGGGAAGGGAAGGGAAGGGAAGGGAAGGGAAGGGAAGGGAAGGGAAGGGAAGGGAAGGGAAAGGAAGGGAAGGGAAGGGAAGGGAAAGGAAGGCAAGTGAAGGGAAAGGAAGGCAAGGGAAGGCAAGGCAAGGGAAGGCAAGGTAAGGCAAGGCAAGGGAAGGCAAGGTAAGGCAAGGCAAGGGAAGGCAAGGGAAGGCAAGGGAAGGCAAGGCATGGCAAGGCAAGGCGAGGCAAGGCGAGGGAAGGCGAGGGAAGGGAAGGAAGGAAGGGAAGGGAAGAGGGAAGGGAAGGGAAGGGAAGGAAGGGAAGGGAAGGGAAGGGAAGGGAAGGGAAGGAAGGGAAGGGAAGGGAAGGAAGGGAAGGGAAGGGAAGGGAAGGGAAGGGAAGGGAAGGGAAGGGAAGGGAAGGGAAGGGAAGGGAAGGGAAGGGAAGGAAGGGAAGGGAAGGGAAGGGAAGGGAAAGGAAGGCAAGTGAAGGGAAAGGAAGGCAAGGGAAGGCAAGGGAAGGGAAGGCAAGGGAAGGCAAGGGAAGGCAAGGTAAGGCAAGGCAAGGGAAGGCAAGGGAAGGCAAGGCAAGGGAAGGCAAGTCAAGGCATGGCAAGGCAAGGTAAGGCAAGGGAAGGGAGGCAAGGGAAGGCAAGGCATGGCAAGGCAAGGCGAGGCAAGGCGAGGGAAGGCGAGGGAAGGGAAGGGAAGGGAAGGGAAGGGAAGGGAAGGGAAGGGAAGGGAAGGGAAGGGAAGGGAAGGGAAGGGAAGGAAGGGAAGGGAAGGGAAGGGAAGGGAAGGGAAGGGAAGGGAAGGGAAGTCAAGGCAAGGGAAGGCAAAGGGAAGGCAAGGGAAGGCAAGTCAAGGCAAGGGAAGGCAAAGGGAAGGCAAGGGAAGGCAAGGGAAGGCCAGGCAAGGGAAGGCCAGGCAAGGCAAGCCAAGGCCAGGCAAGGCAAGGGAAGGCAAGGGAAGGGAAGGGAAGGGAAGGGAAGGGAAGGGAAGGGAAGGGAAGGGAAGGGAAGGGAAGGGAAGGGAAGGGAAGGGAAGGGAAGGGAAGGGAAGGGAAGGGAAGGGAAGGGAAGGGAAGGGAAGGGAAGGGAAGGGAAGGGAAGGGAAGGGAAGGGAAGGCAAGGCATGGCGAGGCGAGGCGAGGCGAGGGAAGGGAAGGGAAGGGAAGGGAAGGGAAGGGAAGGGAAGGCAAGGGAAGGGAAGGGAAGGGAAGGGAAGGGAAGGGAAGGGAAGGGAAGGGAAGGGAAGGGAAGGGAAGGGAAGGGAAGGGAAGGGAAGGGAAGGGAAGGGAAGGGAAGGGAAGGGAAGGGAAGGGAAGGGAAGGGAAGACAAGGCAAGGGAAGGGAAGGGAAGACAAGGCAAGGGAAGGGAAGGGAAGGCAAGGGAAGGGAAGGGAAGGCAAGGCATGGCAAGGCAAGGCAAGGGAAGGGAAGGGAAGGGAAGGGAAGGGAAGGGAAGGGAAGGGAAGGGAAGGGAAGGGAAGGGAAGGGAAGGGAAGGGAAGGGAAGGGAAGGGAAGGGAAGGCAAGGCAAGGCAAGGCAAGGCAAGGCAAGGCAAGGCAAGGCAAGGGAAGGGAAGGGAAGGGAAGGGAAGGGAAGGGAAGGGAAGGGAAGGGAAGGGAAGGGAAGGGAAGGGAAGGGAAGGCAAGGCAAGGCAAGGGAAGGCAAGGCAAGGCAAGGCAAAGCAAGGCAAGGCAAGGCAAGGGAAGGGAAGGGAAGGAAGGGAAGGGAAGGGAAGGGAAGGGAAGGGAAGGGAAGGGAAGGGAAGGGAAGGGAAGGGAAGGGAAGGGAAGGGAAGGGAAGGGAAGGGAAGGGAAGGGAAGGCAAGGCATGGCAAGGCGAGGCGAGGCGAGGCGAGGGAAGGGAAGGGAAGGGAAGGGAAGGGAAGGGAAGGGAAGGGAAGGGAAGGGAAGGGAAGGGAAGGCAAGGGAAGGGAAGGGAAGGCAAGGCATGGCAAGGCAAGGCGAGGCGAGGGAAGGGAAGGGAAGGGAAGTGAAGGGAAGGAAAGGGAAGGGAAGGGAAGGGAAGGGAAGGCAAGGCAAGGCAAGGGAAGGGAAGGGAAGGGAAGGGAAGGGAAGGGAAGGGAAGGGAAGGGAAGGGAAGGGAAGGGAAGGGAAGGGAAGGGAAGGGAAGGGAAGGCAAGGCAAGGCAAGGCAAGGGAAGGCAAGGCAAGGAAAAGCAAGGCAAGGCAAGGGAAGGGAAGGCAAGGGAAGGGAAGGGAAGGGAAGGGAAGGGAAGGGAAGGGAAGGGAAGGGAAGGGAAGGGAAGGGAAGGGAAGGGAAGTGAAGGGAAGGGAAGGGAAGGGAAGGGAAGGGAAGGGAAGGGAAGGGAAGGGAAGGCAAGGGAAGGCAAGGCAAGGAAAAGCAAGGCAAGGCAAGGCAAGGCAAGGGAAGGGAAGGCAAGGGAAGGGAAGGGAAGGGAAGGGAAGGGAAGGGAAGGGAAGGGAAGGGAAGGGAAGGGAAGGGAAGGGAAGGGAAGGGAAGGGAAGGGAAGGAAGGGAAGGGAAGGGAAGGGAAGGGAAGGGAAGGGAAGGGAAGGGAAGGGAAGGGAAGGGAAGGGAAGGGAAGGGAAAGGAAGGGAAGGGAAGGGAAAGGAAGGCAAGTGAAGGGAAAGGAAGGCAAGGGAAGGCAAGGCAAGGCAATGCAAGGGAAGGGAAGGCAAGGGAAGGGAAGGGAAGGGAAGGGAAGGGAAGGGAAGGGAAGGGAAGGGAAGGGAAGGAAGGGAAGGGAAGGGAAGGGAAGGGAAGGGAAGGGAAGGGAAGGGAAGGGAAGGGAAGGGAAGGGAAGGAAGGGAAGGGAAGGGAAGGGAAGGGAAGGGAAGGGAAGGGAAAGGAAGGGAAGGGAAGGGAAAGGAAGGGAAGGGAAGGGAAGGGAAAGGAAGGCAAGTGAAGGGAAAGGAAGGCAAGGGAAGGCAAGGCAAGGGAAGGCAAGGTAAGGCAAGGCAAGGGAAGGCAAGGTAAGGCAAGGCAAGGGAAGGCAAGGGAAGGCAAGGGAAGGCAAGGCATGGCAAGGCAAGGCGAGGCAAGGCGAGGGAAGGCGAGGGAAGGGAAGGGAAGGGAAGGGAAGGGAAGGAAGGGAAGGGAAGGGAAGGGAAGGGAAGGGAAGGGAAGGGAAGGGAAGGGAAGGGAAGGGAAGGGAAGGGAAGGGAAGGGAAGGGAAGGGAAGGGAAGGCAAGGGAAGGGAAGGCAAGGGAAGGGAAGGCAAGGGAAGGGAAGGGAAGGGAAGGGAAGGGAAGGGAAGGGAAGGGAAGGGAAGGGAAGGGAAGGGAAGGGAAGGGAAGGGAAGGGAAAGGAAAGGGAAGGGAAGGGAAGGGAAGGGAAGGCAAGGCAAGGGAAGGGAAGACAAGGCAAGGGAAGGGAAGGGAAGGCAAGGGAAGGGAAGGCAAGGGAAGGGAAGGGAAGGGAAGGCAAGGCATGGCAAGGCAAGGCAAGGCGAGGCGAGGCAAGGGAAGGCAAGGCGAGGCGAGGCAAGGGAAGGGAAGGGAAGGGAAGGGAAGGGAAGGGAAGGGAAGGGAAGGGAAGGGAAGGGAAGGGAAGGGAAGGGAAGTGAAGGGAAGGGAAGGGAAGGGAAGGGAAGGCAAGGCAAGGCAAGGCAAGGCAAGGGAAGGGAAGGGAAGGGAAGGGAAGAGAAAGGGAAGGGAAGGGAAGGGAAGGGAAGGGAAGGGAAGGGAAGGCAAGGCAAGGCAAGGCAAGGCAAGGCAAGGGAAGGCAAGGCAAGGCAAGGAAAAGCAAGGCAAGGCAAGGCAAGGCAAGGGAAGGGAAGGCAAGGGAAGGCAAGGGAAGGGAAGGGAAGGGAAGGTAAGGAAGGGAAGGGAAGGGAAGGGAAGGGAAGGGAAGGGAAGGGAAGGGAAGGGAAGGGAAGGGAAGGAAGGGAAGGGAAGGGAAGGAAGGGAAGGGAAGGGAAGGCAAGGGAAGGCAAGGGAAGGGAAGGGAAGGGAAGGGAAGGGAAGGGAAGGGAAGGGAAGGGAAGGGAAGGGAAGGGAAGGGAAGGGAAGGGAAGGGAAGGGAAGGGAAGGAAGGGAAGGGAAGGGAAGGGAAGGGAAGGGAAGGGAAGGGAAGGGAAGGGAAGGGAAAGGAAGGGAAGGGAAGGGAAAGGAAGGGAAGGGAAGGGAAGGGAAGGGAAGGGAAGGGAAGGAAGGGAAGGGAAGGGAAGGGAAGGGAAGGGAAGGGAAGGGAAGGGAAGGAAGGGAAGGGAAGGGAAGGGAAGGCAAGGCAAGGCAAGGCAAGGAAGGGAAGGGAAGGGAAGGGAAGGGAAGGAAGGGAAGGGAAGGGAAGGGAAGGGAAGGGAAGGGAAGGGGAAGGGAAGGGAAGGGAAGGGAAGGGAAGGGAAGGGAAGGGAAGGGAAGGGAAGGGAAGGGAAGGGAAGGGAAGGGAAGGGAAGGGAAGGGAAGGGAAGGGAAGGGAAGGGAAGGGAAGGGAAGGGAAAGGAAGGCAAGTGAAGGGAAAGGAAGGCAAGGGAAGGCAAGGGAAGGGAAGGCAAGGTAAGGCAAGGCAAGGGAAGGCAAGGGAAGGCAAGGCAAGGAAGGCAAGTCAAGGCATGGCAAGGCAAGGTAAGGCAAGGGAAGGGAAGGCAAGGGAAGGCAAGGCATGGCAAGGCAAGGCGAGGCAAGGCGAGGGAAGGCGAGGGAAGGGAAGGGAAGGGAAGGGAAGGGAAGGAAGGGAAGGGAAGGGAAGGGAAGGGAAGGGAAGGGAAGGGAAGGGAAGGGAAGGGAAGGGAAGGGAAGGGAAGGGAAGGGAAGGGAAGGGAAGGCAAGGCATGGCGAGGCGAGGCGAGGCGAGGGAAGGGAAGGGAAGGGAAGGGAAGGGAAGGGAAGGGAAGGGAAGGGAAGGGAAGGGAAGGGAAGGGAAGGGAAGACAAGGCAAGGGAAGGGAAGGGAAGGGAAGGGAAGGGAAGGGAAGGGAAGGGAAGGGAAGGGAAGGGAAGGGAAGGGAAGGGAAGGGAAGGGAAGGGAAGGGAAGGGAAGGGAAGGGAAGGGAAGGGAAGGGAAGACAAGGCAAGGGAAGGGAAGGGAAGGCAAGGGAAGGGAAGGGAAGGCAAGGCATGGCAAGGCAAGGCAAGGGAAGGGAAGGGAAGGAAGGGAAGGGAAGGGAAGGGAAGGGAAGGAAGGGAAGGGAAGGGAAGGGAAGGCAAGGCAAGGCAAGGCAAGGCAAGGCAAGGCAAGGCAAGGCAAGGGAAGGGAAGGGAAGGGAAGGGAAGGGAAGGGAAGGGAAGGGAAGGGAAGGGAAGGGAAGGCAATGCAAGGCAAGGCAAGGCAAGGGAAGGCAAGGCAAGGCAAGGCAAAGCAAGGCAAGGCAAGGCAAGGCAAGGGAAGGGAAGGGAAGGGAAGGGAAGGGAAGGGAAGGGAAGGGAAGGGAAGGGAAGGGAAGGGAAGGGAAGGGAAGGGAAGGGAAGGGAAGGGAAGGGAAGGGAAGGGAAGGGAAGGGAAGGGAAGGGAAGGGAAGGGAAGGCAAGGCATGGCAAGGCAAGGCAAGGCGAGGCGAGGGAAGGGAAGGGAAGGGAAGGGAAGGGAAGGGAAGGGAAGGGAAGGGAAGGGAAGGGAAGGGAAGGGAAGGGAAGGGAAGGTAAGGGAAAGGAAGGGAAGGGAAGGGAGGGAAGGGAAGGGAAGGGAAGGGAAGGCAAGGCAAGGGAAGGGAAGACAAGGCAAGGGAAGGGAAGGGAAGGCAAGGGAAGGGAAGGCAAGGGAAGGGAAGGGAAGGGAAGGCAAGGCATGGCAAGGCAAGGCAAGGCGAGGCGAGGCAAGGGAAGGCAAGGCGAGGCGAGGCAAGGGAAGGGAAGGGAAGGGAAGGGAAGGGAAGGGAAGGGAAGGGAAGGGAAGGGAAGGGAAGGGAAGGGAAGGGAAGTGAAGGGAAGGGAAGGGAAGGGAAGGGAAGGCAAGGCAAGGCAAGGCAAGGCAAGGGAAGGGAAGGAAGGGAAGGGAAGAGAAAGGGAAGGGAAGGGAAGGGAAGGGAAGGGAAGGGAAGGGAAGGCAAGGCAAGGCAAGGCAAGGCAAGGCAAGGGAAGGCAAGGCAAGGCAAGGAAAAGCAAGGCAAGGCAAGGCAAGGCAAGGGAAGGGAAGGCAAGGGAAGGCAAGGGAAGGGAAGGGAAGGGAAGGTAAGGTAAGGGAAGGGAAGGGAAGGGAAGGGAAGGGAAGGGAAGGGAAGGGAAGGGAAGGGAAGGGAAGGGAAGGGAAGGGAAGGGAAGGGAAGGAAGGGAAGGGAAGGGAAGGGAAGGGAAGGGAAGGGAAGGGAAGGGAAGGGAAGGGAAGGCAAGGGAAGGCAAGGGAAGGGAAGGGAAGGGAAGGGAAGGGAAGGGAAGGGAAGGGAAGGGAAGGGAAGGGAAGGGAAGGGAAGGGAAGGGAAGGGAAGGGAAGGAAGGGAAGGGAAGGGAAGGGAAGGAAGGAAGGGAAGGGAAGGGAAGGAAGGGAAGGGAAGGAAAGGAAGGAAGGGAAGGGAAGGGAAGGGAAGGGAAGGGAAGGGAAGGGAAGGGAAGGGAAGGGAAGGGAAGGGAAGGGAAGGGAAGGGAAGGGAAGGCAAGGCAAGGCAAGGCAAGGGAATGGAAGGGAAGGGAAGGGAAGGGAAGGAAGGGAAGGGAAGGGAAGGGAAGGGAAGGGAAGGGAAGGAAGGGAAGGGAAGGGAAGGGAAGGGAAGGGAAGGGAAGGGAAGGGAAGGGAAGGAAGGGAAGGGAAGGGAAGGGAAGGGAAGGGAAGGGAAGGGAAGGGAAGGGAAGGGAAGGGAAGGGAAGGGAAGGAAGGGAAGGGAAGGGAAGGGAAAGGAAGGCAAGTGAAGGGAAAGGAAGGCAAGGGAAGGCAAGGGAAGGGAAGGCAAGGTAAGGCAAGGCAAGGGAAGGCAAGGGAAGGCAAGGCAAGGGAAGGCAAGTCAAGGCATGGCAAGGCAAGGTAAGGCAAGGGAAGGGAAGGCAAGGGAAGGCAAGGCATGGCAAGGCAAGGCGAGGCAAGGCGAGGGAAGGCGAGGGAAGGGAAGGGAAGGGGAAGGGAAGGGAAGGGAAGGGAAGGGAAGGGAAGGGAAGGGAAGGGAAGGGAAGGGAAGGGAAGGGAAGGGAAGGGAAGGGAAGGGAAGGGAAGGAAGGGAAGGAAGGGAAGGGAAGGGAAGGGAAGGGAAGGGAAGGCAAGGCATGGCGAGGCGAGGCGAGGCGAGGGAAGGGAAGGGAAGGGAAGGGAAGGGAAGGGAAGGGAAGGGAAGGGAAGGGAAGGGAAGGAAGGGAAGGGAAGGGAAGGGAAGGGAAGGGAAGGGAAGACAAGGCAAGGGAAGGGAAGGGAAGGGAAGGGAAGGGAAGGGAAGGGAAGGGAAGGGAAGGGAAGGGAAGGGAAGGGAAGGGAAGGGAAGGGAAGGGAAGGGAAGGGAAGGGAAGGGAAGGGAAGGGAAGGGAAGGGAAGGGAAGGGAAGGGAAGGGAAGGGAAGGGAAGGGAAGGGAAGACAAGGCAAGGGAAGGGAAGGGAAGGCAAGGGAAGGGAAGGGAAGGCAAGGCATGGCAAGGCAAGGCAAGGGAAGGGAAGGGAAGGGAAGGGAAGGGAAGGGAAGGGAAGGGAAGGAAGGGAAGGGAAGGGAAGGGAAGGGAAGGAAGGGAAGGCAAGGCAAGGCAAGGCAAGGCAAGGCAAGGCAAGGCAAGGGAAGGGAAGGGAAGGGAAGGGAAGGGAAGGGAAGGGAAGGGAAGGGAAGGGAAGGGAAGGGAAGGGAAGGGAAGGGAAGGGAAGGGAAGGCAATGCAAGGCAAGGCAAGGCAAGGGAAGGCAAGGCAAGGCAAGGCAAAGCAAGGCAAGGCAAGGGAAGGGAAGGGAAGGGAAGGAAGGGAAGGGAAGGGAAGGGAAGGGAAGGGAAGGGAAGGGAAGGGAAGGGAAGGGAAGGGAAGGAAGGGAAGGGAAGGGAAGGGAAGGGAAGGGAAGGGAAGGGAAGGGAAGGGAAGGGAAGGGAAGGGAAGGGAAGGGAAGGGAAGGCAAGGCATGGCAAGGCGAGGCGAGGCGAGGAGGGAAGGGAAGGGAAGGGAAGGGAAGGGAAGGGAAGGGAAGGGAAGGGAAGGGAAGGGAAGGGAAGGGAAGGGAAGGGAAGGGAAGGGAAGGGAAGGGAAGGGAAGGGAAGGGAAGGGAAGGGAAGGGAAGGAAGGGAAGGGAAGGGAAGGGAAGGGAAGGGAAAGGAAGGGAAGGGAAGGGAAAGGAAGGGAAGGGAAGGGAAGGGAAGGGAAGGGAAGGGAAGGGAAGGGAAGGGAAGGGAAGGGAAGGGAAGGGAAGGGAAGGAAGGCAAGGCAAGGCAAGGCAAGGCAAGGGAAGGGAAGGGAAGGAAGGGAAGGGAAGGGAAGGGAAGGGAAGGGAAGGGAAGGGAAGGGAAGGGAAGGGAAGGGAAGGGAAGGGAAGGGAAGGGAAGGGAAGGGAAGGCAAGGGAAGGGAAGGCAAGGGAAGGGAAGGCAAGGGAAGGGAAGGCAAGGAAGGGAAGGGAAGGCAAGGGAAGGGAAGGGAAGGCAAGGGAAGGCAAGGGAAGGGAAGGCAAGGGAAGGCAAGGTAAGGCAAGGCAAGGGAAGGCAAGGGAAGGCAAGGCAAGGGAAGGCAAGTCAAGGCATGGCAAGGCAAGGTAAGGCAAGGGAAGGGAAGGCAAGGGAAGGCAAGGCATGGCAAGGCAAGGCGAGGCAAGGCGAGGGAAGGCGAGGGAAGGGAAGGGAAGGGAAGGGAAGGGAAGGGAAGAGAAGGGAAGGGAAGGGAAGGGAAGGGAAGGGAAGGGAAGGGAAGGGAAGGGAAGGAAGGGAAGGGAAGGGGAAGGGAAGGGAAGGGAAGGGAAGAGGAAGGGAAGGGAAGGGAAGGGAAGGGAAGGGAAGTCAAGGCAAGGGAAGGCAAAGGGAAGGCAAGTAAAGGCAAGTCAAGGCAAGGGAAGGCAAAGGGAAGGCAAGGGAAGGCAGGGGAAGGCCAGGCAAGGCAAGCCAAGGCCAGGCAAGGCAAGGGAAGGCAAGGGAAGGCAAGGGAAGGCAAGGGAAGGGAAGGGAAGGAAGGGAAGGGAAGGAAGGGAAGGGAAGGGAAGGGAAGGGAAGGGAAGGGAAGGGAAGGGAAGGGAAGGGAAGGGAAGGGAAGGGAAGGGAAGGGAAGGGAAGGGAAGGGAAGGAAGGGAAGGGAAGGAAGGGAAAGGGAAGGGAAGGGAAGGGAAGGGAAGGGAAGGGAAGGGAAGGGAAGGGAAGGGAAGGGAAGGGAAGGGAAGGGAAGGGAAGGCAAGGCATGGCGAGGCGAGGCGAGGCGAGGGAAGGGAAGGGAAGGGAAGGGAAGGGAAGGGAAGGGAAGGGAAGGGAAGGGAAGGGAAGGGAAGGGAAGGGAAGGGAAGGGAAGGGAAGGGAAGGGAAGGGAAGGGAAGGGAAGGGAAGGGAAGACAAGGCAAGGGAAGGGAAGGGAAGGGAAGGGAAGGGAAGGGAAGGGAAGGGAAGGGAAGGGAAGGGAAGGGAAGGGAAGGGAAGGGAAGGGAAGGGAAGGGAAGGGAAGGGAAGACAAGGCAAGGGAAGGGAAGGGAAGGCAAGGGAAGGGAAGGGAAGGCAAGGCATGGCAAGGCAAGGCAAGGGAAGGGAAGGGAAGGGAAGGGAAGGGAAGGAAGGGAAGGGAAGGGAAGGGAAGGAAGGGAAGGGAAGGGAAGGGAAGGGAAGGCAAGGCAAGGCAAGGCAAGGGAAGGGAAGGGAAGGCAAGGGAAGGGAAAGGAAGGCAAGGGAAGGCAAGGGAAGGGAAGGCAAGGGAAGGCAAGGTAAGGCAAGGCAAGGGAAGGCAAGGGAAGGCAAGGCAAGGGAAGGCAAGTCAAGGCATGGCAAGGCAAGGTAAGGCAAGGGAAGGGAAGGCAAGGGAAGGCAAGGCATGGCAAGGCAAGGCGAGGCAAGGCGAGGGAAGGCGAGGGAAGGGAAGGGAAGGGAAGGGAAGGGAAGGGAAGGGAAGGGAAGGGAAGGGAAGGGAAGGAAGGGAAGGGAAGGGAAGGGAAGGGAAGGGAAGGGAAGGGAAGGGAAGGAAGGGAAGGGAAGGGAAGGGAAGGGAAGGGAAGGGAAGGGAAGGGAAGGGAAGGGAAGGGAAGGGAAGGGAAGTCAAGGCAAGGGAAGGCAAAGGGAAGGCAAGTAAAGGCAAGTCAAGGCAAGGGAAGGCAAAGGGAAGGCAAGGGAAGGCAAGGGAAGGCCAGGCAAGGCAAGCCAAGGCCAGGCAAGGCAAGGGAAGGCAAGGGAAGGCAAGGGAAGGCAAGGGAAGGGAAGGGAAGGCAAGGGAAGGAAGGGAAGGGAAGGGAAGGGAAGGGAAGGGAAGGGAAGGGAAGGGAAGGGAAGGGAAGGAGGAAGGGAAGGGAAGGGAAGGGAAGGGAAGGGAAGGGAAGGGAAGGGAAGGCAAGGCATGGCGAGGCGAGGCGAGGGAAGGGAAGGGAAGGGAAGGGAAGGGAAGGGAAGGGAAGGGAAGGGAAGGGAAGGGAAGGGAAGGGAAGGGAAGGGAAGGGAAGGGAAGGGAAGGGAAGGGAAGGGAAGGGAAGGGAAGGGAAGGGAAGGGAAGGGAAGGGAAGGGAAGGGAAGGGAAGACAAGGCAAGGGAAGGGAAGGGAAGGGAAGGGAAGGGAAGGGAAGGGAAGGGAAGGGAAGGGAAGGGAAGGGAAGGGAAGGGAAGGGAAGGGAAAGGAAGGGAAGGGAAGGGAAGGGAAGGGAAGGGAAGGAAGGGAAGACAAGGCAAGGGAAGGGAAGGGAAGGCAAGGGAAGGGAAGGGAAGGCAAGGCATGGCAAGGCAAGGCAAGGGAAGGGAAGGGAAGGGAAGGGAAGGGAAGGGAAGGGAAGGGAAGGGAAGGGAAGGGAAGGGAAGGGAAGGGAAGGGAAGGGAAGGCAAGGCAAGGCAAGGCAAGGCAAGGCAAGGCAAGGCAAGGGCAAGGGAAGGGAAGGGAAGGGAAGGGAAGGGAAGGGAAGGGAAGGGAAGGGAAGGGAAGGGAAGGGAAGGGAAGGGAAGGGAAGGCAATGCAAGGCAAGGCAAGGCAAGGGAAGGCAAGGCAAGGCAAGGCAAAGCAAGGCAAGGCAAGGGAAGGGAAGGGAAGGGAAGGGAAGGGAAGGGAAGGGAAGGGAAGGGAAGGGAAGGGAAGGGAAGGGAAGGGAAGGGAAGGGAAGGGAAGGGAAGGGAAGGGAAGGGAAGGGAAGGGAAGGCAAGGCAAGGCAAGGCAAGGCGAGGCGAGGGAAGGGAAGGGAAGGGAAGGGAAGGGAAGGGAAGGGAAGGGAAGGGAAGGGAAGGGAAGGGAAGGGAAGGGAAGGGAAGGGAAGGGAAGGGAAGGGAAGGGAAGGGAAGGGAAGGGAAGGGAAGGCAAGGCAAGGCAAGGGAAGGGAAGGGAAGGGAAGGGAAGGGAAGGGAAGGGAAGGGAAGGGAAGGGAAGGGAAGGGAAGGGAAGGGAAGGGAAGGGAAGGGAAGGGAAGGGAAGGGAAGGGAAGGGAAGGGAAGGGAAGGGAAGTCAAGGCAAGGGAAGGCAAAGGGAAGGCAAGTAAAGGCAAGTCAAGGCAAGGGAAGGCAAAGGGAAGGCAAGGGAAGGCAAGGGAAGGCCAGGCAAGGCAAGCCAAGGCCAGGCAAGGCAAGGGAAGGCAAGGGAAGGCAAGGGAAGGCAAGGGAAGGGAAGGGAAGGCAAGGGAAGGGAAGGGAAGGGAAGGGAAGGGAAGGGAAGGGAAGGGAAGGGAAGGGAAGGGAAGGGAAGGGAAGGGAAGGGAAGGGAAGGGAAGGGAAGGGAAGGGAAGGGAAGGCAAGGCATGGCGAGGCGAGGCGAGGGAAGGGAAGGGAAGGGAAGGGAAGGGAAGGGAAGGGAAGGGAAGGGAAGGGAAGGGAAGGGAAGGGAAGGGAAGGGAAGGGAAGGGAAGGAAGGGAAGGGAAGGGAAGGGAAGGGAAGGGAAGGGAAGGGAAGGGAAGGGAAGGAAGGGAAGGGAAGACAAGGCAAGGGAAGGGAAGGGAAGGGAAGGGAAGGGAAGGGAAGGGAAGGGAAGGGAAGGGAAGGGAAGGGAAGGGAAGGGAAGGGAAGGGAAGGGAAGGGAAGGGAAGGGAAGGGAAGGGAAGGGAAGGGAAGACAAGGCAAGGGAAGGGAAGGGAAGGCAAGGGAAGGGAAGGGAAGGCAAGGCATGGCAAGGCAAGGCAAGGGAAGGGAAGGGAAGGGAAGGGAAGGGAAGGGAAGGGAAGGGAAGGGAAGGGAAGGGAAGGGAAGGGAAGGGAAGGGAAGGCAAGGCAAGGCAAGGCAAGGCAAGGCAAGGCAAGGCAAGGCAAGGGAAGGGAAGGGAAGGGAAGGGAAGGGAAGGGAAGGGAAGGGAAGGGAAGGGAAGGGAAGGGAAGGAAGGGAAGGGAAGGCAATGCAAGGCAAGGCAAGGCAAGGGAAGGCAAGGCAAGGCAAGGCAAAGCAAGGCAAGGCAAGGGAAGGGAAGGGAAGGAAGGGAAGGGAAGGGAAGGGAAGGGAAGGGAAGGGAAGGGAAGGGAAGGGAAGGGAAGGGAAGGGAAGGGAAGGGAAGGGAAGGGAAGGGAAGGGAAGGGAAGGGAAGGAAGGCAAGGCAAGGCAAGGCAAGGCGAGGCGAGGGAAGGGAAGGGAAGGGAAGGGAAGGGAAGGGAAGGGAAGGGAAGGGAAGGGAAGGGAAGGGAAGGGAAGGGAAGGGAAGGGAAGGGAAGGGAAGGGAAGGGAAGGGAAGGAAGGCAAGGCAAGGCAAGGGAAGGGAAGGGAAGGGAAGGGAAGGGAAGGGAAGGGAAGGGAAGGGAAGGGAAGGGAAGGGAAGGGAAGGGAAGGGAAGGGAAGGGAAGGGAAGGGAAGGGAAGGGAAGGGAAGGGAAGGGAAGGGAAGGGAAGGGAAGGGAAGGGAAGGGAAGGGAAGGAAGGGAAGGGAAGGGAAGGGAAGGGAAGGGAAGGGAAGGGAAGGGAAGGGAAGGGAAGGGAAGACAAGGGAAGGGAAGGGAAGGGAAGGCATGGCAAGGCAAGGCAAGGCGAGGCGAGGCAAGGGAAGGGAAGGGAAGGGAAGGGAAGGGAAGGGAAGGGAAGGGAAGTGAAGGGAAGGGAAGGGAAGGGAAGGGAAGGGAAGGGAAGGGAAGGGAAGGGAAGGGAAGGCAAGGCAAGGGAAGGCAAGGGAAGGGAAGGGAAGGGAAGGGAAGGGAAGGGAAGGGAAGGGAAGGGAAGGGAAGGGAAGGGAAGGGAAGGGAAGGGAAGGGAAGGGAAGGCAAGGCAAGGCAAGGCAAGGCAAGGCAAGGCAAGGGAAGGCAAGGCAAGGCAAGGGAAGGGAAGGCAAGGGAAGGCAAGGGAAGGGAAGGGAAGGGAAGGGAAGGGAAGGGAAGGGAAGGGAAGGGAAGGGAAGGGAAGGGAAGGGAAGGGAAGGGAAGGGAAGGGAAGGGAAGGGAAGGGAAGGGAAGGGAAGGGAAGGGAAGGGAAGGGAAGGGAAGGGAAGGGAAGGGAAGGGAAGGGAAGGGAAGGGAAAGGAAGGGAAGGGAAGGGAAAGGAAGGCAAGTGAAGGGAAAGGAAGGCAAGGGAAGGCAAGGGAAGGCAAGGCAAGGGAAGGCAAGGTAAGGCAAGGCAAGGGAAGGCAAGGCAAGGGAAGGGAAGGCAAGGGAAGGGAAGGGAAGGCAAGGCATGGCAAGGCAAGGCGAGGCGAGGCAAGGGAAGGGAAGGGAAGGGAAGGGAAGGGAAGGGAAGGGAAGGGAAGGGAAGGGAAGGGAAGTGAAGGGAAGGGAAGGGAAGGGAAGGGAAGGGAAGGGAAGGGAAGGGAAGGGAAGGGAAGGGAAGGGAAGGGAAGGGAAGGGAAGGCAAGGCAAGGCAAGGGAAGGGAAGGCAAGGGAAGGGAAGGCAAGGGAAGGCAAGGGAAGGGAAGGCAAGGCAAGGGAAGGGAAGGCAAGGCGAGGCAAGGCGAGGGAAGGCGAGGGAAGGGAAGGGAAGGGAAGGGAAGGGAAGGGAAGGGAAGGGAAGGGAAGGGAAGGGAAGGGAAGGGAAGGGAAGGCAAGGGAAGGGAAGGCAAGGGAAGGGAAGGCAAGGGAAGGGAAGGCAAGGCAAGGGAAGGGAAGGCAAGGGAAGGGAAGGCAAGGCAAGGGAAGGGAAGGCAAGGGAAGGGAAGGGAAGGCAAGGCATGGCAAGGCAAGGCGAGGCGAGGCAAGGGAAGGGAAGGGAAGGGAAGGGAAGGGAAGGAAGGGAAGGGAAGGGAAGGGAAGGGAAGGGAAGGGAAGGGAAGGGAAGGGAAGGGAAGGGAAGGGAAGGGAAGGGAAGGGAAGGGAAGGGAAGGGAAGGGAAGGCAAGGCAAGGCAAGGGAAGGGAAGGGAAGGGAAGGGAAGGGAAGGGAAGGGAAGGGAAGGGAAGGGAAGAGAAGGGAAGGGAAAAGAAGGGAAGGCAAGGCAAGGCAAGGCAAGGCAAGGCAAGGCAAGGGAAGGCAAGGCAAGGAAAAGCAAGGCAAGGCAAGGCAAGGCAAGGGAAGGGAAGGCAAGGGAAGGCAAGGGAAGGGAAGGGAAGGGAAGGGAAGGGAAGGGAAGGGAAGGGAAGGGAAGGGAAGGGAAGGGAAGGGAAGGGAAGGGAAGGGAAGGGAAGGGAAGGGAAGGGAAGGGAAGGGAAGGGAAGGGAAGGGAAGACAAGGCAAGGGAAGGGAAGGGAAGGCAAGGGAAGGGAAGGGAAGGCAAGGGAAGGGAAGGCAAGGGAAGGGAAGGGAAGGGAAGGCAAGGCATGGCAAGGCAAGGCAAGGCGAGGCGAGGCAAGGGAAGGCAAGGCGAGGCGAGGCAAGGGAAGGGAAGGGAAGGGAAGGGAAGGGAAGGGAAGGGAAGGGAAGGGAAGGGAAGGGAAGGGAAGGGAAGGGAAGGGAAGGGAAGGGAAGGGAAGTGAAGGGAAGGGAAGGGAAGGCAAGGCAAGGCAAGGCAAGGGAAGGGAAGGGAAGGGAAGGGAAGGGAAGGGAAGGGAAGGGAAGGGAAGGGAAGGGAAGGGAAGGGAAGGGAAGGGAAGGGAAGGGAAGGCAAGGCAAGGCAAGGCAAGGCAAGGGAAGGCAAGGCAAGGCAAGGGAAGGCAAGGGAAGGGAAGGGAAGGGAAGGGAAGGGAAGGGAAGGGAAGGGAAGGGAAGGGAAGGGAAGGGAAGGGAAGGGAAGGGAAGGGAAGGGAAGGGAAGGGAAGGGAAGGGAAGGGAAGGGAAGGGAAGGGAAGGGAAGGGAAGGGAAGGGAAGGGAAGGCAAGGCGAGGCAAGGCGAGGGAAGGCGAGGGAAGGGAAGGGAAGGGAAGGGAAGGGAAGGGAAGGGAAGGGAAGGGAAGGGAAGGGAAGGGAAGGCAAGGGAAGGGAAGGCAAGGGAAGGGAAGGCAAGGCAAGGGAAGGGAAGGCAAGGGAAGGGAAGGCAAGGGAAGGGAAGGCAAGGCAAGGGAAGGGAAGGCAAGGGAAGGGAAGGGAAGGCAAGGCATGGCAAGGCAAGGCGAGGCGAGGCAAGGGAAGGGAAGGGAAGGGAAGGGAAGGGAAGGGAAGGGAAGGGAAGGGAAGGGAAGGGAAGGGAAGGGAAGGGAAGGGAAGGGAAGGGAAGGGAAGGGAAGGGAAGGGAAGGGAAGGGAAGGGAAGGCAAGGCAA
>NW_027071990.1:0-27521 GCF_038088225.1 Cyrtonyx montezumae | reverse complement strand
ACTACCATCATTAACATAAAACCACCAGCCCTATCACAATACCAAACACCCTTATTCGTTTGATCCGTTCTTATCACCGCTATTCTCCTGCTACTCTCCCTACCAGTTCTCGCTGCTGGCATCACCATGTTACTAACTGATCGAAACCTAAACACCACCTTCTTTGACCCAGCAGGCGGAGGGGACCCAATCCTGTACCAACATCTATTCTGATTCTTCGGCCATCCTGAAGTCTACATCCTCATTCTCCCAGGGTTTGGAATTATTTCACACGTAGTTGCCTTCTACGCGGGTAAAAAAGAACCTTTCGGGTACATAGGGATGGTATGGGCGATACTTTCAATCGGATTCCTAGGCTTCATTGTATGGGCCCACCACATGTTCACTGTTGGAATGGACGTCGATACTCGAGCCTACTTCACATCAGCTACCATAATCATCGCCATCCCAACCGGCATTAAAGTCTTCAGCTGACTTGCCACCCTGCACGGAGGAACAATCAAATGGGACCCCCCTATGCTATGGGCCCTGGGGTTTATTTTCCTCTTCACTATTGGCGGGCTAACAGGCATTGTCCTTGCCAACTGCTTCCCTAGACATCGCTCTTCACGACACTTACTACGTAGTTGCCCACTTCCACTATGTCCTCTCAATAGGAGCAGTCTTCGCCATCCTAGCAGGATTCACCCACTGATTCCCCCTCCTCACAGGATTCACCCTGCACCCCACATGAACCAAAGCACACTTTGGGGTAATATTTGTAGGGGTCAACCTAACCTTCTTCCCACAACACTTCCTAGGACTAGCCGGCATGCCCCGACGCTACTCAGACTACCCAGACGCATATGCCCTATGAAATACTCTATCCTCAATCGGCTCCTTAATTTCAATAACAGCCGTAATCATGCTTATATTTATCGTTTGAGAAGCCTTCTCAGCTAAACGAAAAGTACTACAGCCAGAACTAATTGCCACCAATATCGAATGGATCCACGGCTGCCCTCCCCCCTACCACACCTTCGAGGAACCAACCTTTGTCCAAGTGCAAGAAAGGAAGGAATCGAACCCTCACATGCTGGTTTCAAGCCAACCGCATCAAACCAATTAGTGCTTCTTTCTTATGAGACGTTAGTAAACCAATTACATAGCCTTGTCAGGACTAAATTATAGGTGAAAACCCTATACATCTCTTATGGCAAACCACTCTCAACTAGGATTCCAAGACGCCTCATCCCCCATCATAGAAGAACTCGTTGAATTCCACGACCACGCCCTAATAGTGGCCCTAGCAATCTGCAGCCTAGTATTGTACCTCTTAACGCTCATGCTCTTAGAAAAATTATCCTCTAATACCGTCGACGCCCAAGAAGTCGAACTAATCTGAACCATCCTCCCTGCCGTTGTCCTCGTCTTACTCGCCCTCCCCTCCCTGCAAATCCTCTATATGATGGACGAGATTGACGAACCCGACCTTACACTAAAAGCCATTGGTCACCAATGATATTGAACCTATGAATATACTGACTTTAAAGATCTCTCATTCGACTCCTACATAATCCCAACAACAGACCTCCCCCAGGGCTACTTCCGCCTCCTAGAAGTTGACCATCGCGTCGTAATCCCCATAGAATCCCCCATCCGAATCATCATCACCGCTGATGATGTCCTCCACTCCTGAGCCATCCCAACCCTAGGGGTTAAAACAGACGCCATCCCCGGACGACTTAACCAAACCTCCTTCATCACTGCCCGGCCCGGAGTGTTCTACGGCCAATGTTCAGAAATCTGCGGAGCCAACCATAGCTTCATACCCATCGTAGTAGAATCCACCCCCCTTAAGCACTTCGAAATCTGATCCTCACTTCTATCATCCTAACCATTAAGAAGCTATGCACCCAGCACTAGCCTTTTAAGCTAGAGAAAGAGGAAAGCTCCTCCTTAATGATATGCCCCAACTAAACCCAAACCCATGATTTACCATTATACTCTTAACCTGATTCGCCTTCTCCCTACTAATTCAACCCAAACTTTTATCCTTCACCCCTACAAACCCCCCCTCAAATAAAACCTTACAACAAAACCCACCCCTTGAACCTGACCATGAACTTAAGCTTCTTCGACCAATTCTCAAGCCCATACCTCATGGGCATCCCCCTAATCCCCCTATCCCTGCTCTTCCCTGCCCTCCTACTACCATCACCCGGACGCCGATGAATTAGCAACCGTCTATCCACCCTCCAACTTTGATTAACTCACCTTATCACAAAACAACTAATAAGCCCCCTGAATAAAGCCGGTCATAAATGAGCCCTCCTATTAACCTCACTTATATTCTTCCTCTTATCAATCAACCTCTTAGGCCTCCTCCCCTATACCTTCACCCCAACTACCCAACTATCCATAAACATAGCCTTAGCTTTCCCACTTTGACTGGCTACACTCCTCGTAGGCCTACGAAACCAGCCCTCCACCTCTCTAGGCCACCTACTCCCTGAAGGGACCCCAACCCCCCTAATCCCAGCACTTATCCTTATCGAAACAACCAGCCTACTCATCCGACCCCTAGCCCTAGGAGTGCGTCTAACCGCCAACCTCACAGCCGGCCACCTACTTATCCAACTCATCTCTACAGCTACAATCACCCTCCTCCCAATAATACCACCCATCTCAATCTTAACAGCACTTATCCTATTTCTACTAACTATCTTAGAAGTGGCAGTCGCCATAATCCAAGCTTACGTATTCGTACTCCTCCTGACCCTC
The DNA here is from genome assembly GCF_038088225.1 of Cyrtonyx montezumae. Lineage (NCBI taxonomy): Eukaryota > Metazoa > Chordata > Aves > Galliformes > Odontophoridae > Cyrtonyx > Cyrtonyx montezumae. The sequence continues at coordinate 24,758 of NW_027071990.1, read as the reverse complement.
TACTTACAAGAAAATATCTAATGGCACACCAAGCACACTCTTATCACATAGTCGACCCAAGCCCATGGCCCATCTTCGGCGCAGCCGCAGCACTCCTAACCACCTCAGGCTTAATCATATGATTCCACTACAACTCCTCCACTCTACTGGCAATAGGCCTCCTCTCAATACTCCTAATCATATTCCAATGATGACGAGACATTGTTCGAGAGAGCACCTTCCAGGGCCACCACACCCCCCACCGTACAAAAAGGCCTTCGATACGGGATAATCCTCTTTATTACATCAGAAGCCTTCTTCTTCTTAGGATTCTTTGAGCCTTCTTCCACTCTAGCTTAGCCCCAACACCAGAACTTGGAGGACAATGACCCCCCACAGGAATCAAGCCCCTGAACCCCCTGGAAGTACCACTCCTAAACACAGCAATCTTACTAGCCTCTGGCGTCACCGTAACATGAGCCCACCACAGCATCACAGAGCGCAACCGTAAACAAGCCATCCACGCACTCACCTTGACCATCCTCCTAGGATTTTACTTCACCGCCCTTCAAGCAATAGAATACTACGAAACATCCTTCTCAATCGCAGATAGCGTATACGGCTCCACCTTCTTCGTTGCCACAGGATTCCACGGCCTACACGTAATCATCGGCTCATTATTCTTATCAACCTGCCTCCTCCGACTAGCTAAATTCCACTTCACATCTAGCCACCACTTCGGATTCGAAGCAGCAGCTTGATATTGACACTTCGTAGACATCATTTGACTATTCCTCTACATAACTATTTACTGATGAGGATCCTGCTCTTCTAGTATAACCATTACAATTGACTTCCAATCTCTAAAGTCCGGCCCACGATCCGGAGAAGAGCAATGAATACCCTCACATTCACATTGTCCCTCACCCTCACCCTTAGCACTGCATTAACCCTCCTAAACTTCTGATTAGCCCAAATAAACCCAGACTCAGAAAAATTATCACCGTACGAGTGCGGATTCGACCCCCTGGGATCAGCTCGACTCCCCTTCTCAGTTCGATTCTTCCTCAGTAGCCATCCTGTTCCTGCTGTTCGACCTAGAAATCGCCCTACTCCTACCCCTCCCATGAGCCACCCAACTCCAGTCCCCCACCACAACCCTCACTTGAACCACTACCATCATCACACTCCTTACACTAGGCCTAATCTATGAATGAATACAGGGCGGCCTAGAATGAGCAGAGTAACAGGAAGTTAGTCTAATCAAGACAGCTGGTTTCGACCCAGCAAATTATAGCCCCACCTATAACTTCCTCATGTCACCCCTACACTTTAGCTTCTACGCCGCATTCGCCCTTAGCAGCCTCGGACTAGCATTCCACCGAACCCACCTCATCTCCGCCCTCCTCTGCCTAGAAAGCATGATACTATCCATATTCATCCCCCTCTCTCTATGATCAGTCGAGAACTCAACCCCATCCTTCACCTTAACCCCCATCCTCATACTAGCCTTCTCGGCCTGCGAAGCTGGAACTGGACTAGCCATACTAGTTGCATCCACACGAACACACGGCTCCGACCACCTGCACACCCTAAACCTCCTACAATGTTAAAAATCATCCTCCCAACAGCCATACTCCTCCCCACAGCCCTTTTATCCCCACCCAAGACCCTATGAACTAACACCACAACATACAGTCTCTTGATCGCCACCATCAGCCTTCAATGACTCACCCCATCTTACTACCCTGCAAAAAGCCTAACACCTTGAACAAACATCGACCAAATCTCAACCCCGCTGTTGGCCCTCTCCTGCTGATTTCTCCCCCTCATAATCCTAGCAAGCCAAGGGCACTTACAACACGAACCCAATGCACGAAAGCGAATATTTATTTCAGCCTTAATTATCATTCAACCTTTCATCATCCTAGCATTCTCAGCCACAGAGCTTGTTCTATTCTATATCGCATTTGAAGCTACCCTAATCCCAACCCTAATCCTCATCACACGATGGGGAAACCAACCAGAACGACTTAGCGCTGGCATCTACCTGCTATTCTACACCCTAATCAGCTCGCTACCTCTATTAATCGCCATCCTATACCTCCACTCAAAAATTGGGACCCTGCACCTGCCAGTCCTCAAACTAACCCCACCAGACCCCCTAACCCAATGATCAGGCCTGGCATTTAACCTGGCCCTCCTAGTAGCGTTCATAGTTAAAGCCCCACTATATGGTCTCCACCTATGACTCCCCAAAGCCCACGTAGAGGCACCCATTGCTGGGTCCATACTCCTTGCAGCCCTCTTACTTAAGCTGGGTGGATACGGAATTATACGAATGACACTCCTCATGGGACCACCACCCTCACACCTCTGCTATCCATTTCTCACTTTAGCCCTATGGGGGGCCCTAATAACCAGCTCCATTTGCCTACGCCAAACAGACCTAAAATCCCTAATCGCCTACTCATCCGTAAGCCACATGGGCCTAGTAATCGCCGCAAGCATAATCCAAACTCACTGATCATTCCATGGAGCAATAATTCTTATAATCTCACACGGACTTACATCCTCCCTACTATTCTGCCTGGCTAACACAAACTACGAACGCACACACAGCCGCATCCTCATACTCACACGAGGCCTGCAACCTCTCCTCCCACTCATATCCACATGATGATTACTAGCAAACCTAACCAATATGGCACTCCCCCCAACCACTAACCTAATAGCCGAACTAATAATCATAACATCCCTCTTTAACTGGTCCTCCCCTACCATCATCCTAACTGGAACTGCAACACTACTAACAGTATCCTACACCCTCTACATACTCCTGTCCACCCAACGAGGGATCCTCCCAACCCACATCACATCTATCCAAAACTCAAACACACGAGAACACCTCCTCATGACCCTCCACATTGCCCCCCTACTAGCCCTCATCCTTAAACCAGAACTAATCTCCGGAGCCCCCTTATGCTAACATAGTTTAACCCAAACATTAGATTGTGATTCTAAAAATAGGAGTTCAAACCTCCTTATTGGCCGAGGGGGGAAAACCAAATCAGCAAGAACTGCTAACTCCTGCATCCGAGCTTCAAACCTCGGCCCCCTTAACTTTTAAAGGATAAAAGTAATCCACTGGTCTTAGGAGCCACTCATCTTGGTGCAACTCCAAGTAAAAGTAATGGAAACAGCCCTACTCCTAAACTCCCTAACACCCCTAACACTCATAATTCTCCTCACCCCGATCACTCTCTCCCCTCTACTTAAGCTCAAAACCACCCCCCTAACCATCTCCAAAACCATCAAAGCCGCCTTCCTAATTAGCCTCATCCCAACAGCCGCCTTCACCCACTCAGGAATAGAAGCCCTCACAACCTACTGAGAATGACAACTCACCCCCAACTTCAAAATCCCATTAACCCTTAAAATAGATTCATATTCCATAATATTCTTCCCCATTGCACTATTTGTGTCCTGATCCATCCTAGAATTCGCAACGTGGTACATAGCCTCAGAACCCCTTATCACAAAATTCTCCACCTACCTATTAGCATTCCTCATTGCCATATTAACACTGACCATCGCAAACAACATATTCCTCCTGTTTGTTGGATGAGAGGGAGTAGGAGTCATATCATTCCTCCTCATCGGCTGATGACAAGGACGAGCTGAGGCAAATACAGCCGCCCTTCAAGCCATAATCTACAATCGAATCGGAGACATTGGCCTCATCCTTAGCATAGCATGACTGGCCTCCTCACTAAACTCATGAGAACTTCAACAGGCCATCAACCCACACCAAACACCTCTCCTCCCCCTCCTAGGCCTCATCCTCGCCGCCACGGGCAAATCAGCCCAATTCGGCCTACACCCCTGACTCCCAGCAGCGATAGAGGGCCCAACACCAGTCTCCGCACTACTCCACTCCAGTACAATAGTAGTAGCAGGAATCTTCCTCCTCATCCGCATGCACCCACTCTTGGCCTCTAATAAAGCAGCCCTAACCACATGCCTTTGTCTCGGTGCCCTATCCACACTCTTTGCCGCCACATGCGCCCTCACCCAAAATGATATCAAAAAAATTATTGCCTTCTCCACCTCAAGCCAACTAGGCCTCATAATAGTCACAATCGGACTTGACCTTCCCCAACTAGCCTTCCTCCACATCTCCACCCATGCCTTCTTCAAGGCCATACTATTCCTCTGCTCGGGCCTAATCATCCACAGCCTAAACGGAGAACAAGACATCCGCAAAATAGGCCACCTACAAAAAACCCTCCCTATAACTACTTCATGCCTCACCATCGGCAACCTCGCTCTAATCGGAACTCCCTTCCTAGCTGGCTTCTACTCTAAAGACCTCATTATCGAAAGCCTAAACACCTCATACACTAACACCTGAGCCCTAACACTCACACTACTCGCCACATCCTTCACCGCAACCTACAGCCTACGCATAACAATCCTAGTCCAAACAGGATTTAATCGCACCCCGCCAATTACACCGATCAACGAAACCACCCCATCAGCCATTTTCCCAATCATCCGACTAGCCCTAGGCAGCATTATAGCGGGCCTCCTAATTTCCTCCATCATGCTACCAACGAAAACACCCCCAATAACCATGCCAACCATCACAAAAACTGCCGCCATTATTGTCACCGTCCTAGGACTCACCCTAGCCCTTGAGCTATCCAACACTCCTCCCCTCCCCAAACAAAACCCCCTTACGAACTTCTCCCTCTCACTGGGCTACTTCAATCACCTCACACATCGACTTAACCCCCTCATTCCCCTCCACGCAGGCCAAAAAATCGCCTCCCACCTGATTGATATGGCATGATATAAAAAAATGGGCCCTGAGGGCCTTGCAAACCTACACCTAACAATGGCCAAACTCTCCACCTCTCTCCACACGGGCATAATCAAAACATACCTAGGATCATTCGCCCTCACAATCATAACAATTATCCTAATTCTCCCAAACAACTAATGGCCCCCAACATTCGAAAATCCCACCCACTTATAAAAATCATTAACAACTCCCTAATTGACCTCCCAACCCCATCCAACATTTCCGCCTGATGAAACTTCGGCTCCCTACTAGCAGTCTGCCTGGCTACCCAAATCATTACAGGACTCCTCCTGGCTGCGCACTACACCGCAGACACCACCCTAGCTTTCTCCTCAGTCGCACATACATGTCGAAACGTACAGTATGGGTGACTAATTCGCAACCTACACGCAAACGGCGCCTCATTCTTCTTCATCTGTATCTACTTACACATCGGACGGGGCATCTACTACGGCTCCTATCTCTACAAAGAGACTTGAAACACAGGGGTCATCCTCCTCCTAACACTCATAGCCACCGCCTTCGTAGGCTACGTCCTCCCATGGGGGCAAATATCCTTCTGAGGGGCTACTGTCATCACCAACCTATTCTCAGCCGTCCCGTACATCGGACAGACCTTAGTGGAGTGGGCCTGAGGGGGATTTTCAGTGGACAACCCAACCCTCACCCGATTTTTCGCCCTCCACTTCCTCCTGCCCTTCATCATCGCAGGAATTACCATCATTCACCTCGCCTTCTTACACGAATCAGGCTCAAATAACCCCCTTGGGATCTCCTCAAACTCTGACAAGATCCCCTTCCACCCGTACTACTCCCTCAAGGACATCCTGGGACTAGCACTCATAATCACCCCCCTACTCACACTAGCCCTATTCTCCCCCAACCTTTTGGGCGACCCAGAAAACTTTACTCCAGCCAACCCCCTAACAACACCCCCGCACATCAAGCCAGAATGATATTTCCTATTTGCCTATGCTATCCTACGCTCCATCCCGAACAAACTCGGAGGTGTTCTCGCACTAGCAGCTTCCGTGTTTATCCTCTTTCTAATTCCACTCCTCCATAAATCCAAACAACGAACCATAACATTCCGTCCCTTATCCCAATTACTATTCTGACTTCTAGCAGCCAACCTCTTCATTCTCACCTGAATTGGCAGCCAGCCAGTAGAACACCCCTTCATCATCATTGGCCAACTAGCATCCCTCTCTTACTTTACCACCCTCCTAATCCTCTTCCCCATTGTCGGAACTTTAGAAAACAAAATACTTAAACTCTAATACTCTAATAGTTTATAAAAAACATTGGTCTTGTAAACCAAAGACTGAAGACCTTCCCCTTCTTAGAGTGAACTCAGAAAAAAAGGACTTAAACCTCTCTCTCCAGCTCCCAAAGCTGGTGTTTTCAAATAAACTACTTTCTGACTCCCCTAGACAGCCCGAATAGCCCCCCGAGACAACCCTCGAACAAGCTCCAACACAACGAACAAAACTAACAACAAACCTCACCCAGCAATCAAAAACAACCCAACCCCATATGAGTAAAACATCGCAACCCCACTAAAATCTAACCGTACCAAGGACACCCCACCACCATCAACAGTCACCACCCCTTCCTTGCAAAACTCAACACCACCGCCCAACACCACCCCCAAAACAACTACCAAAACCAACCCCAACCCATACCCCACTACCCCCCAATCCCCCCATGCCTCTGGATAGGGGTCAGCTGCCAAAGACACTGAATAAACAAAAACTACTAACATACCCCCCAAATAAATCATAAACAACGCCAAAGAAACAAAAGAAACACCCAAACTCATCAATCACCCACACCCTACCACAGACCCCAACACCAACCCCACCACCCCATAATAGGGAGAAGGGTTAGACGCCACAGCCAAAGCCCCCAACACAAAACTCACCCCAAGAAAAATCACAAAATAGGTCATATATTCCCGCTTGGTTTCACCCCAAGGACTACGGCTTGAAAAGCCATTGTTGTTCTCAACTACAGGAACAACCCATTTTTAATACAACTCCCCTATTGAATGTACCCCCCCCTTCCCCCCCAGGGGGGTATTTTCTATGTACGTCGTGCATATTTTTATATGCCCCATACATTATGGTCACAGTAATACAATCTATATACGTTCTAAGCCCATTATATGTAGACGGACATCCACCTTTAATCCCCATTTATCCCAATGTACAATCTAGTGCATGTTCTAGGACCCATCTAGCTAACCACCATGTCCTTTGTCCCTCCCCCCCCAAGAGACACTAACTATGAATGCTTACCGGACATAATCTTGCATATTCATGTAGCCTCCACATCTGGTTATGCTAGACGTACCAGATGGATTTATTGATCGTACCCCTCACGAGAGATCAGCAACCCCTGCTCGTAATGTTTATCATGACTAGCTTCAGGCCCATTCTTTCCCCCTACACCCCTCGCCCCTCTTGCTCTTTTGCGCCTCTGGTTCCTCGGTCAGGGCCATCACCCGCTTTACTCCTGATTTCCTCACTTTTCACGAAGTCATCTGTGGATGGTTTTCCCCTCTTTAGTCCGTGATCGCGGCATCTTATCTCATCTTTTGCTGTTGGTTCCTCTTTTTTCGGGGCTTCTTCACAGGTTGCCCTTCACAGTGCCGTCGCCAGAGTCCTACTCAAGTGAAGCCTGGACTACACCTGCCTTCCGTCCTGTTCTAGACCTCTCGTGTCCCTCAATGATACGGTTTGCGTGTATTTGGTATCACCTTGACACTGATGCACTTTGGATCGCATTTGGTTATGGTTCCTCCCCCCCCGACAACATGGTGCTATTTAGTGAATGCTTGCCGGACATATTTTTACGAATTTTCAACTCCTCTATTTTCTCAACAAAACTAGAAGATTTCCCACATTTTTATCTTCATTTTTTATTTAATTTTTAAAACGTTTTTAAAACGTTTTTTAAAATTAATTTACGTTTAAACAATTCTCTTTAAACACCACAAACCCTTTTTTTCAATCCGTCTTTGACAGAGTACGCATACACCATCCTATAAAACATTCTTTTTTATTAATAAAACTCCAGTACCAAACACACCACGAAACAAAAATCATTTCCGCACAAAACCATTGAAATCAGACTTTATTTATATTGTCAAACCATGCTCACTCCAATTGCCCTAGATTCGCCCTCGTAGCTTAATCCATCAAAGCATGGTACTGAAGATGCCAAGACGGTACCCAATACCCGAGAGCAAAAGACTTAGTCCTAACCTTACTATTGGTTTCTGCTAGACATATACATGCAAGTATCTGCGCCCCAGTGAAAATACCCTCAAACCTTTCACCCACAAGCAAGAGGAGTAGGTATCAGGCACACCCAAGTATGTAGCCCAAAACACCTTGCCCTGCCACACCCCCACGGGTACTCAGCAGTAATTAACATTAAGCAATAAGTGTAAACTTGACTTAGCCATAGCAGCCCACAGGGCTGGTAAATCTTGTGCCAGCCACCGCGGTCATACAAGAAGCCCGAATCAATAGTCACCGGCGTAAAGAGTGGCCATACGTTATCCCCACCAATTAAGATTAAAATGCAACTAAGCTGTCATAAGCCCAAGATCCACCAAAACCCAACACAACATCTTAAACCTAACGACTAACTTAAACCCACGAAAGCTAGGACACAAACTGGGATTAGATACCCCACTATGCCTAGCCCTAAATCTAGATACCTTTTCCCCACCAACGTATCCGCCCGAGAATTACGAGCACAAACGCTTAAAACTCTAAGGACTTGGCGGTGCCCCAAACCCACCTAGAGGAGCCTGTTCTGTAACCGATAATCCACGATCCACCCGACCACCTCTTGCCAACACAGCCTACATACCGCCGTCGCCAGCCCACCTCCAATGAAAGAACAACAGTGCGCTCAATAGCCCCCGCTAATAAGACAGGTCAAGGTATAGCCCATGAGGTGGAAGAAATGGGCTACATTCTCTACTATAGAGCACCAACGAAAAAGGACATGAAAACCGTCCTTGGAAGGAGGATTTAGCAGTAAAGTGAGACCATCTTCCCCACTAAAGCCCACTTTAAGCCGGCTCTGGGGTACGTACATACCGCCCGTCACCCTCTTCACAAGCCTCTCCCCACCCATAAATAATAAGCCCCCCGCACAAGCTAACAGACGAGGTAAGTCGTAACAAGGTAAGTGTACCGGAAGGTGCACTTAGATTATCCAAGGCGTAGCTATAAACCCAAAGCATTCAGCTTACACCTGAAAGATATCTCCAGACGAGATCGCCTTGATTGCCCACTCTAGCCCAACCAATCCCACCTCAAAAGCAATAACAAACCTCGCTTCCAACTAAACCAAAACATTCTAACTTTGCCCTAGTATAGGCGATAGAAAGGGAAACTCAGGCGCAATAGAGACCGTACCGCAAGGGAAAGATGAAATAATAATGAAACCTTTAAAGCAAAAAAAAGCAAAGACCAACCCTTGTACCTCTTGCATCATGATTTAGCAAGAACAATCAGGCAAAGCGAACTAAAGTTTGACCCCCCGAAACCCAAGCGAGCTACTTTTAAGCAGCTAAAATCTGAGCAAACCCGTCTCTGTCGCAAAAGAGTGGGAAGACTTATTAGTAGAGGTGAAAAGCCAATCGAGCTGGGTGATAGCTGGTTACCTGCTAAACGAATCTTAGTTCCCCCTTAACCCTCCTTCAAGGAAACCCTAACCTTTAACCCAATTTAAGATGGGGTTAAGAGCAATTCGAAGGAGGTACAGCTCCTTCGAAAAAGAAAACAACCTCTCCTAGCGGATTAGCACCTTACCCTCACCACACTGTGGGCCTTAAAGCAGCCATCAACGAAAGAGTGCGTCAAAGCTCGTACAATTAAAAATCCTAAAACCCACTCGACTCCCTTACCCCAAGCAGGTTAATCTATGACTATAGAAGAATTAATGCTAAAATAAGTAACTTGGAACCCTCCTCTACAGCGCAAACTTACATTTACAAATTATTAACAGACCCAACCTTATATCACCAACCACAACAAGACCACATATTACCTTAACCTGTTAGACCAACTCAGGGGCGCCTACATTAGACGATTAAAACTTACAGAAGGAACTCGGCAAACCTAAAGACCCGACTGTTTCCCAAAAACATAGCCTTTAGCAACCAACAAGTATTAAAGGTGACGCCTGCCCAGTGACCACGACGTTCAACGGCCGCGGTATCCTAACCGTGCAAAGGTAGCGCAATCAATTGTCCCATAAATCGGGACTTGTATGAATGGCTAAACGAGGTCTTAACTGTCTCCTGTAAGCAATCAGTGAAATTGGTATTCCCGTGCAAAAACGAGAATGAGAACATAAGACGAGAAGACCCTGTGGAACTTTAAAATCACCGACCACCCTAACACCAACATCAACCTACACAGGCCCACCACCACAAAACACTTGGTCGGCATTTTTCGGTTGGGGCGACCTTGGAGAAAAACAAACCCTCCAAACCTTCCAGACCACCACTCTTCACCTAGACCTACCCATCAAAGTACTAATAGTAACTTAGACCCAATATAATTGATCAATGGACCAAGCTACCCCAGGGATAACAGCGCAATCTCCTCCAAGAGCCCATATCGACAAGGAGGTTTACGACCTCGATGTTGGATCAGGACAACCTAATGGTGCAGCCGCTATTAAGGGTTCGTTTGTTCAACGATTAATAGTCCTACGTGATCTGAGTTCAGACCGGAGTAATCCAGGTCGGTTTCTATCTATGAGCACACTCCTCCTAGTACGAAAGGACCGGAGAAGTGGGGTCAATACCAAAAGCACACCCCCCCCCTCTAAGCAATGAACCCAACTCAACTGCCAAGAGGCCCCAACACCCCCCCCCCCCAACCCCTAGAAAAGGGCACAGCTAGCGTGGCAGAGCTTGGCAAATGCAAAAGGCTTAAGCCCTTTATCCAGAGGTTCAAATCCTCTCCCTAGCTATTACCATGGCCTCTCCAACCCTGATAAGCCTATTAATCATATCCCTATCTTACGTACTCCCCATCCTAGTCGCTGTAGCCTTCTTAACACTAGTAGAACGAAAAATCCTAAGCTACATACAAACTCGAAAGGGCCCAAACATCGTGGGCCCTTTTGGTCTACTTCAACCCATCGCAGACGGGGTGAAACTCTTCATCAAAGAGCCCATTCGCCCATCCACCTCCTCTCCCTTCCTCTTCATCTCTACCCCCATCCTAGCCCTACTCTTGGCCCTCACCATTTGAATCCCCCTCCCCCTACCATTCCCCATAGCCGACATAAACCTAGGACTACTATTCCTCCTAGCAATGTCTAGCCTCACCGTCTACTCCCTTCTATGATCAGGATGAGCATCTAACTCAAAATATGCCCTAATTGGCGCCCTCCGGGCAGTTGCCCAAACAATCTCTTATGAGGTCACCTTAGCCATCATCCTTCTATCAACAGTGATCCTATGTGGCGGCTATACCCTGTCCACCCTGGCCACCACCCAAGAACCAATCTACCTTGTTTTCTCCTCATGACCCCTCGCAATAATATGATTCATCTCCACCCTTGCCGAAACCAACCGAGCCCCATTCGACCTCACAGAAGGTGAATCCGAACTAGTATCAGGATTCAACGTCGAATACGCCGCAGGGCCATTCGCCCTCTTCTTCCTGGCCGAATACGCCAACATTATACTCATAAACACCCTAACCACCATTCTATTCCTCAACCCAAGCACACTAAACCTCCCCCACAACCTATTCCCCATTGCATTGGCCACAAAAACCCTCCTCCTCTCATCCATTTTCCTGTGAGTCCGAGCCTCCTACCCACGATTCCGCTATGACCAACTAATACACCTCCTATGAAAAAACTTCTTACCCCTGACACTAGCCCTATGCCTCTGACACACCAGCATACCAATTAGCTATGCCGGCCTACCCCCCATCTAAGGAAATGTGCCTGAACTCAAAGGATCACTGTGATAAAGTGAACATAGAGGTATAACAGCCCTCTCATTTCCTCCGCCTATAGAAAAGTAGGAGTCGAACCTACGCAGAAGAGATCAAAACTCTTCATACTTCCCCTATATTATTTTCTAGTAGAGTCAGCTAATCAAGCTATCGGGCCCATACCCCGAAAATGATGGTTCAATCCCCTCCCCTACTAATGAACCCCCATGCAAAGCTAATTATCACCCTTAGCCTAATTGCAGGAACCACTATTACAATCTCCAGCAACCACTGAATCATGGCCTGAACAGGCCTGGAAATTAACACCCTGGCCATTATCCCCCTCATCTCAAAATCTCACCACCCACGAGCAATTGAAGCCTCAATCAAATACTTCCTCACCCAATCAACTGCATCCGCCCTAATCCTATTCTCAAGCATAATCAACGCCTGGTCCACCGGCCAATGAGACATCACGCAGCTTAATGACCCAGTATCTTGCCTCATGTTAACAATGGCCATCTCAATCAAACTCGGATTGGCCCCATTCCACTTTTGATTCCCAGAAGTACTCCAAGGATCCTCCCTCACCACTGCCCTCCTACTCTCAACCCTCCTAAAACTACCCCCAACAGCTCTATTATTGCTCACATCACAATCCCTCAGCCCCTCCCTCCTTGCCCTCCTAGCAATCACCTCGACAATATTAGGGGGCTGAATGGGTTTAAACCAGACACAAACACGAAAGATCATGGCCTTCTCATCCATCTCCCACTTGGGCTGAATAACAATGATCATCATTTACAATCCTAAACTCGCCTTACTTTCTTTCATCACCTACACAGTACTCACATCAGCTGTATTCTTAGCCCTGGATCAATCCAAAATCCTCAAAATATCAACCATACTCATCTCATGAACAAAAGCCCCCATAATAAACGCTACCCTGATACTCACACTCCTATCACTAGCTGGCCTCCCACCCCTTACCGGCTTCCTGCCAAAATGACTTATCATTCAAGAACTCACCAAACAAGAAATAACCCCCACAGCTACAATCATCGCCCTGCTCTCCCTCCTGGGATTATTTTTCTACCTACGCCTTGCATACCACTCAACAATCACACTCCCCCCCAACTCCTCCAACCACATAAAACTGTGATACGCACATAAAACACCAAGCCCCCTCACCGCTATTCTAGCTTCTCTATCAGCCCTCTTACTGCCCCTATCCCCCCTAATCATCACCATAACATAGAAACTTAGGATTAACCTGCCGCCCAAACCAAAGGCCTTCAAAGCCTTAAATAAGAGTTAAACTCTCTTAGTTTCTGCCCCTACTAAGACCAACAGGACATTAACCTGTATCTCCTGAATGCAAATCAGACGCTTTAATTAAACTAAGGCCTTGTGCCTAGGCAGATGGGTCTCGATCCCATTAAGCCCTAGTTAACAGCTAGGTGCCTTACCCTTCGGCCTCTGCCTACACAGACCCCGGCACACCTTTAATGTGCATCAATGAGTTTGCAACTCACCGTGAATTTCACTACGGAGTCGATAAGAAGAGGAATTAAACCTCTGTAAAAAGGACTACAGCCTAACGCTTTAACACTCAGCCATCTTACCTGTGACCTTCATCAACCGATGATTATTTTCAACCAACCATAAAGACATTGGCACTCTCTACTTGATCTTTGGCACATGGGCGGGCATAGTCGGCACAGCACTCAGCCTTCTAATTCGTGCTGAGCTGGGTCAACCAGGCACCCTCCTTGGAGACGATCAAATCTACAATGTAATCGTTACAGCCCATGCCTTCGTCATAATCTTCTTTATAGTCATACCTATTATGATCGGGGGCTTTGGGAACTGACTAGTGCCACTCATAATCGGCGCACCAGATATGGCCTTCCCTCGCATGAATAACATAAGTTTCTGACTCCTCCTCCCCCATCCTTCTTGCTCCTCCTTGCCTCCTCTACAGTAGAAGCCGGGGCTGGTACAGGATGAACCGTCTACCCCCCTCTGGCCAGCAACCTCGCCCACGCCGGAGCATCCGTAGACCTAGCCATCTTCTCCCTTCACCTAGCCGGCGTATCATCAATTTTAGGTGCCATTAACTTTATTACTACCATCATTAACATAAAACCACCAGCCCTATCACAATACCAAACACCCTTATTCGTTTGATCCGTTCTTATCACCGCTATTCTCCTGCTACTCTCCCTACCAGTTCTCGCTGCTGGCATCACCATGTTACTAACTGATCGAAACCTAAACACCACCTTCTTTGACCCAGCAGGCGGAGGGGACCCAATCCTGTACCAACATCTATTCTGATTCTTCGGCCATCCTGAAGTCTACATCCTCATTCTCCCAGGGTTTGGAATTATTTCACACGTAGTTGCCTTCTACGCGGGTAAAAAAGAACCTTTCGGGTACATAGGGATGGTATGGGCGATACTTTCAATCGGATTCCTAGGCTTCATTGTATGGGCCCACCACATGTTCACTGTTGGAATGGACGTCGATACTCGAGCCTACTTCACATCAGCTACCATAATCATCGCCATCCCAACCGGCATTAAAGTCTTCAGCTGACTTGCCACCCTGCACGGAGGAACAATCAAATGGGACCCCCCTATGCTATGGGCCCTGGGGTTTATTTTCCTCTTCACTATTGGCGGGCTAACAGGCATTGTCCTTGCCAACTCTTCCCTAGACATCGCTCTTCACGACACTTACTACGTAGTTGCCCACTTCCACTATGTCCTCTCAATAGGAGCAGTCTTCGCCATCCTAGCAGGATTCACCCACTGATTCCCCCTCCTCACAGGATTCACCCTGCACCCCACATGAACCAAAGCACACTTTGGGGTAATATTTGTAGGGGTCAACCTAACCTTCTTCCCACAACACTTCCTAGGACTAGCCGGCATGCCCCGACGCTACTCAGACTACCCAGACGCATATGCCCTATGAAATACTCTATCCTCAATCGGCTCCTTAATTTCAATAACAGCCGTAATCATGCTTATATTTATCGTTTGAGAAGCCTTCTCAGCTAAACGAAAAGTACTACAGCCAGAACTAATTGCCACCAATATCGAATGGATCCACGGCTGCCCTCCCCCCTACCACACCTTCGAGGAACCAACCTTTGTCCAAGTGCAAGAAAGGAAGGAATCGAACCCTCACATGCTGGTTTCAAGCCAACCGCATCAAACCAATTAGTGCTTCTTTCTTATGAGACGTTAGTAAACCAATTACATAGCCTTGTCAGGACTAAATTATAGGTGAAAACCCTATACATCTCTTATGGCAAACCACTCTCAACTAGGATTCCAAGACGCCTCATCCCCCATCATAGAAGAACTCGTTGAATTCCACGACCACGCCCTAATAGTGGCCCTAGCAATCTGCAGCCTAGTATTGTACCTCTTAACGCTCATGCTCTTAGAAAAATTATCCTCTAATACCGTCGACGCCCAAGAAGTCGAACTAATCTGAACCATCCTCCCTGCCGTTGTCCTCGTCTTACTCGCCCTCCCCTCCCTGCAAATCCTCTATATGATGGACGAGATTGACGAACCCGACCTTACACTAAAAGCCATTGGTCACCAATGATATTGAACCTATGAATATACTGACTTTAAAGATCTCTCATTCGACTCCTACATAATCCCAACAACAGACCTCCCCCAGGGCTACTTCCGCCTCCTAGAAGTTGACCATCGCGTCGTAATCCCCATAGAATCCCCCATCCGAATCATCATCACCGCTGATGATGTCCTCCACTCCTGAGCCATCCCAACCCTAGGGGTTAAAACAGACGCCATCCCCGGACGACTTAACCAAACCTCCTTCATCACTGCCCGGCCCGGAGTGTTCTACGGCCAATGTTCAGAAATCTGCGGAGCCAACCATAGCTTCATACCCATCGTAGTAGAATCCACCCCCCTTAAGCACTTCGAAATCTGATCCTCACTTCTATCATCCTAACCATTAAGAAGCTATGCACCCAGCACTAGCCTTTTAAGCTAGAGAAAGAGGAAAGCTCCTCCTTAATGATATGCCCCAACTAAACCCAAACCCATGATTTACCATTATACTCTTAACCTGATTCGCCTTCTCCCTACTAATTCAACCCAAACTTTTATCCTTCACCCCTACAAACCCCCCCTCAAATAAAACCTTACCAACAAAACCCACCCCTTGAACCTGACCATGAACTTAAGCTTCTTCGACCAATTCTCAAGCCCATACCTCATGGGCATCCCCCTAATCCCCCTATCCCTGCTCTTCCCTGCCCTCCTACTACCATCACCCGGACGCCGATGAATTAGCAACCGTCTATCCACCCTCCAACTTTGATTAACTCACCTTATCACAAAACAACTAATAAGCCCCCTGAATAAAGCCGGTCATAAATGAGCCCTCCTATTAACCTCACTTATATTCTTCCTCTTATCAATCAACCTCTTAGGCCTCCTCCCCTATACCTTCACCCCAACTACCCAACTATCCATAAACATAGCCTTAGCTTTCCCACTTTGACTGGCTACACTCCTCGTAGGCCTACGAAACCAGCCCTCCACCTCTCTAGGCCACCTACTCCCTGAAGGGACCCCAACCCCCCTAATCCCAGCACTTATCCTTATCGAAACAACCAGCCTACTCATCCGACCCCTAGCCCTAGGAGTGCGTCTAACCGCCAACCTCACAGCCGGCCACCTACTTATCCAACTCATCTCTACAGCTACAATCACCCTCCTCCCAATAATACCACCCATCTCAATCTTAACAGCACTTATCCTATTTCTACTAACTATCTTAGAAGTGGCAGTCGCCATAATCCAAGCTTACGTATTCGTACTCCTCCTGACCCTCTACTTACAAGAAAATATCTAATGGCACACCAAGCACACTCTTATCACATAGTCGACCCAAGCCCATGGCCCATCTTCGGCGCAGCCGCAGCACTCCTAACCACCTCAGGCTTAATCATATGATTCCACTACAACTCCTCCACTCTACTGGCAATAGGCCTCCTCTCAATACTCCTAATCATATTCCAATGATGACGAGACATTGTTCGAGAGAGCACCTTCCAGGGCCACCACACCCCCACCGTACAAAAAGGCCTTCGATACGGGATAATCCTCTTTATTACATCAGAAGCCTTCTTCTTCTTAGGATTCTTTTGAGCCTTCTTCCACTCTAGCTTAGCCCCAACACCAGAACTTGGAGGACAATGACCCCCCACAGGAATCAAGCCCCTGAACCCCCTGGAAGTACCACTCCTAAACACAGCAATCTTACTAGCCTCTGGCGTCACCGTAACATGAGCCCACCACAGCATCACAGAGCGCAACCGTAAACAAGCCATCCACGCACTCACCTTGACCATCCTCCTAGGATTTTACTTCACCGCCCTTCAAGCAATAGAATACTACGAAACATCCTTCTCAATCGCAGATAGCGTATACGGCTCCACCTTCTTCGTTGCCACAGGATTCCACGGCCTACACGTAATCATCGGCTCATTATTCTTATCAACCTGCCTCCTCCGACTAGCTAAATTCCACTTCACATCTAGCCACCACTTCGGATTCGAAGCAGCAGCTTGATATTGACACTTCGTAGACATCATTTGACTATTCCTCTACATAACTATTTACTGATGAGGATCCTGCTCTTCTAGTATAACCATTACAATTGACTTCCAATCTCTAAAGTCCGGCCCACGATCCGGAGAAGAGCAATGAATACCCTCACATTCACATTGTCCCTCACCCTCACCCTTAGCACTGCATTAACCCTCCTAAACTTCTGATTAGCCCAAATAAACCCAGACTCAGAAAAATTATCACCGTACGAGTGCGGATTCGACCCCCTGGGATCAGCTCGACTCCCCTTCTCAGTTCGATTCTTCCTCAGTAGCCATCCTGTTCCTGCTGTTCGACCTAGAAATCGCCCTACTCCTACCCCTCCCATGAGCCACCCAACTCCAGTCCCCCACCACAACCCTCACTTGAACCACTACCATCATCACACTCCTTACACTAGGCCTAATCTATGAATGAATACAGGGCGGCCTAGAATGAGCAGAGTAACAGGAAGTTAGTCTAATCAAGACAGCTGGTTTCGACCCAGCAAATTATAGCCCCACCTATAACTTCCTCATGTCACCCCTACACTTTAGCTTCTACGCCGCATTCGCCCTTAGCAGCCTCGGACTAGCATTCCACCGAACCCACCTCATCTCCGCCCTCCTCTGCCTAGAAAGCATGATACTATCCATATTCATCCCCCTCTCTCTATGATCAGTCGAGAACTCAACCCCATCCTTCACCTTAACCCCCATCCTCATACTAGCCTTCTCGGCCTGCGAAGCTGGAACTGGACTAGCCATACTAGTTGCATCCACACGAACACACGGCTCCGACCACCTGCACACCCTAAACCTCCTACAATGTTAAAAATCATCCTCCCAACAGCCATACTCCTCCCCACAGCCCTTTTATCCCCACCCAAGACCCTATGAACTAACACCACAACATACAGTCTCTTGATCGCCACCATCAGCCTTCAATGACTCACCCCATCTTACTACCCTGCAAAAAGCCTAACACCTTGAACAAACATCGACCAAATCTCAACCCCGCTGTTGGCCCTCTCCTGCTGATTTCTCCCCCTCATAATCCTAGCAAGCCAAGGGCACTTACAACACGAACCCAATGCACGAAAGCGAATATTTATTTCAGCCTTAATTATCATTCAACCTTTCATCATCCTAGCATTCTCAGCCACAGAGCTTGTTCTATTCTATATCGCATTTGAAGCTACCCTAATCCCAACCCTAATCCTCATCACACGATGGGGAAACCAACCAGAACGACTTAGCGCTGGCATCTACCTGCTATTCTACACCCTAATCAGCTCGCTACCTCTATTAATCGCCATCCTATACCTCCACTCAAAAATTGGGACCCTGCACCTGCCAGTCCTCAAACTAACCCCACCAGACCCCCTAACCCAATGATCAGGCCTGGCATTTAACCTGGCCCTCCTAGTAGCGTTCATAGTTAAAGCCCCACTATATGGTCTCCACCTATGACTCCCCAAAGCCCACGTAGAGGCACCCATTGCTGGGTCCATACTCCTTGCAGCCCTCTTACTTAAGCTGGGTGGATACGGAATTATACGAATGACACTCCTCATGGGACCACCACCCTCACACCTCTGCTATCCATTTCTCACTTTAGCCCTATGGGGGGCCCTAATAACCAGCTCCATTTGCCTACGCCAAACAGACCTAAAATCCCTAATCGCCTACTCATCCGTAAGCCACATGGGCCTAGTAATCGCCGCAAGCATAATCCAAACTCACTGATCATTCCATGGAGCAATAATTCTTATAATCTCACACGGACTTACATCCTCCCTACTATTCTGCCTGGCTAACACAAACTACGAACGCACACACAGCCGCATCCTCATACTCACACGAGGCCTGCAACCTCTCCTCCCACTCATATCCACATGATGATTACTAGCAAACCTAACCAATATGGCACTCCCCCCAACCACTAACCTAATAGCCGAACTAATAATCATAACATCCCTCTTTAACTGGTCCTCCCCTACCATCATCCTAACTGGAACTGCAACACTACTAACAGTATCCTACACCCTCTACATACTCCTGTCCACCCAACGAGGGATCCTCCCAACCCACATCACATCTATCCAAAACTCAAACACACGAGAACACCTCCTCATGACCCTCCACATTGCCCCCCTACTAGCCCTCATCCTTAAACCAGAACTAATCTCCGGAGCCCCCTTATGCTAACATAGTTTAACCCAAACATTAGATTGTGATTCTAAAAATAGGAGTTCAAACCTCCTTATTGGCCGAGGGGGGAAAACCAAATCAGCAAGAACTGCTAACTCCTGCATCCGAGCTTCAAACCTCGGCCCCCTTAACTTTTAAAGGATAAAAGTAATCCACTGGTCTTAGGAGCCACTCATCTTGGTGCAACTCCAAGTAAAAGTAATGGAAACAGCCCTACTCCTAAACTCCCTAACACCCCTAACACTCATAATTCTCCTCACCCCGATCACTCTCTCCCCTCTACTTAAGCTCAAAACCACCCCCCTAACCATCTCCAAAACCATCAAAGCCGCCTTCCTAATTAGCCTCATCCCAACAGCCGCCTTCACCCACTCAGGAATAGAAGCCCTCACAACCTACTGAGAATGACAACTCACCCCCAACTTCAAAATCCCATTAACCCTTAAAATAGATTCATATTCCATAATATTCTTCCCCATTGCACTATTTGTGTCCTGATCCATCCTAGAATTCGCAACGTGGTACATAGCCTCAGAACCCCTTATCACAAAATTCTCCACCTACCTATTAGCATTCCTCATTGCCATATTAACACTGACCATCGCAAACAACATATTCCTCCTGTTTGTTGGATGAGAGGGAGTAGGAGTCATATCATTCCTCCTCATCGGCTGATGACAAGGACGAGCTGAGGCAAATACAGCCGCCCTTCAAGCCATAATCTACAATCGAATCGGAGACATTGGCCTCATCCTTAGCATAGCATGACTGGCCTCCTCACTAAACTCATGAGAACTTCAACAGGCCATCAACCCACACCAAACACCTCTCCTCCCCCTCCTAGGCCTCATCCTCGCCGCCACGGGCAAATCAGCCCAATTCGGCCTACACCCCTGACTCCCAGCAGCGATAGAGGGCCCAACACCAGTCTCCGCACTACTCCACTCCAGTACAATAGTAGTAGCAGGAATCTTCCTCCTCATCCGCATGCACCCACTCTTGGCCTCTAATAAAGCAGCCCTAACCACATGCCTTTGTCTCGGTGCCCTATCCACACTCTTTGCCGCCACATGCGCCCTCACCCAAAATGATATCAAAAAAATTATTGCCTTCTCCACCTCAAGCCAACTAGGCCTCATAATAGTCACAATCGGACTTGACCTTCCCCAACTAGCCTTCCTCCACATCTCCACCCATGCCTTCTTCAAGGCCATACTATTCCTCTGCTCGGGCCTAATCATCCACAGCCTAAACGGAGAACAAGACATCCGCAAAATAGGCCACCTACAAAAAACCCTCCCTATAACTACTTCATGCCTCACCATCGGCAACCTCGCTCTAATCGGAACTCCCTTCCTAGCTGGCTTCTACTCTAAAGACCTCATTATCGAAAGCCTAAACACCTCATACACTAACACCTGAGCCCTAACACTCACACTACTCGCCACATCCTTCACCGCAACCTACAGCCTACGCATAACAATCCTAGTCCAAACAGGATTTAATCGCACCCCGCCAATTACACCGATCAACGAAACCACCCCATCAGCCATTTTCCCAATCATCCGACTAGCCCTAGGCAGCATTATAGCGGGCCTCCTAATTTCCTCCATCATGCTACCAACGAAAACACCCCCAATAACCATGCCAACCATCACAAAAACTGCCGCCATTATTGTCACCGTCCTAGGACTCACCCTAGCCCTTGAGCTATCCAACACTCCTCCCCTCCCCAAACAAAACCCCCTTACGAACTTCTCCCTCTCACTGGGCTACTTCAATCACCTCACACATCGACTTAACCCCCTCATTCCCCTCCACGCAGGCCAAAAAATCGCCTCCCACCTGATTGATATGGCATGATATAAAAAAATGGGCCCTGAGGGCCTTGCAAACCTACACCTAACAATGGCCAAACTCTCCACCTCTCTCCACACGGGCATAATCAAAACATACCTAGGATCATTCGCCCTCACAATCATAACAATTATCCTAATTCTCCCAAACAACTAATGGCCCCCAACATTCGAAAATCCCACCCACTTATAAAAATCATTAACAACTCCCTAATTGACCTCCCAACCCCATCCAACATTTCCGCCTGATGAAACTTCGGCTCCCTACTAGCAGTCTGCCTGGCTACCCAAATCATTACAGGACTCCTCCTGGCTGCGCACTACACCGCAGACACCACCCTAGCTTTCTCCTCAGTCGCACATACATGTCGAAACGTACAGTATGGGTGACTAATTCGCAACCTACACGCAAACGGCGCCTCATTCTTCTTCATCTGTATCTACTTACACATCGGACGGGGCATCTACTACGGCTCCTATCTCTACAAAGAGACTTGAAACACAGGGGTCATCCTCCTCCTAACACTCATAGCCACCGCCTTCGTAGGCTACGTCCTCCCATGGGGGCAAATATCCTTCTGAGGGGCTACTGTCATCACCAACCTATTCTCAGCCGTCCCGTACATCGGACAGACCTTAGTGGAGTGGGCCTGAGGGGGATTTTCAGTGGACAACCCAACCCTCACCCGATTTTTCGCCCTCCACTTCCTCCTGCCCTTCATCATCGCAGGAATTACCATCATTCACCTCGCCTTCTTACACGAATCAGGCTCAAATAACCCCCTTGGGATCTCCTCAAACTCTGACAAGATCCCCTTCCACCCGTACTACTCCCTCAAGGACATCCTGGGACTAGCACTCATAATCACCCCCCTACTCACACTAGCCCTATTCTCCCCCAACCTTTTGGGCGACCCAGAAAACTTTACTCCAGCCAACCCCCTAACAACACCCCCGCACATCAAGCCAGAATGATATTTCCTATTTGCCTATGCTATCCTACGCTCCATCCCGAACAAACTCGGAGGTGTTCTCGCACTAGCAGCTTCCGTGTTTATCCTCTTTCTAATTCCACTCCTCCATAAATCCAAACAACGAACCATAACATTCCGTCCCTTATCCCAATTACTATTCTGACTTCTAGCAGCCAACCTCTTCATTCTCACCTGAATTGGCAGCCAGCCAGTAGAACACCCCTTCATCATCATTGGCCAACTAGCATCCCTCTCTTACTTTACCACCCTCCTAATCCTCTTCCCCATTGTCGGAACTTTAGAAAACAAAATACTTAAACTCTAATACTCTAATAGTTTATAAAAAACATTGGTCTTGTAAACCAAAGACTGAAGACCTTCCCCTTCTTAGAGTGAACTCAGAAAAAAAGGACTTAAACCTCTCTCTCCAGCTCCCAAAGCTGGTGTTTTCAAATAAACTACTTTCTGACTCCCCTAGACAGCCCGAATAGCCCCCCGAGACAACCCTCGAACAAGCTCCAACACAACGAACAAAACTAACAACAAACCTCACCCAGCAATCAAAAACAACCCAACCCCATATGAGTAAAACATCGCAACCCCACTAAAATCTAACCGTACCAAGGACACCCCACCACCATCAACAGTCACCACCCCTTCCTTGCAAAACTCAACACCACCGCCCAACACCACCCCCAAAACAACTACCAAAACCAACCCCAACCCATACCCCACTACCCCCCAATCCCCCCATGCCTCTGGATAGGGGTCAGCTGCCAAAGACACTGAATAAACAAAAACTACTAACATACCCCCCAAATAAATCATAAACAACGCCAAAGAAACAAAAGAAACACCCAAACTCATCAATCACCCACACCCTACCACAGACCCCAACACCAACCCCACCACCCCATAATAGGGAGAAGGGTTAGACGCCACAGCCAAAGCCCCCAACACAAAACTCACCCCAAGAAAAATCACAAAATAGGTCATATATTCCCGCTTGGTTTCACCCCAAGGACTACGGCTTGAAAAGCCATTGTTGTTCTCAACTACAGGAACAACCCATTTTTAATACAACTCCCCTATTGAATGTACCCCCCCCTTCCCCCCCAGGGGGGTATTTTCTATGTACGTCGTGCATATTTTTATATGCCCCATACATTATGGTCACAGTAATACAATCTATATACGTTCTAAGCCCATTATATGTAGACGGACATCCACCTTTAATCCCCATTTATCCCAATGTACAATCTAGTGCATGTTCTAGGACCCATCTAGCTAACCACCATGTCCTTTGTCCCTCCCCCCCCAAGAGACACTAACTATGAATGCTTACCGGACATAATCTTGCATATTCATGTAGCCTCCACATCTGGTTATGCTAGACGTACCAGATGGATTTATTGATCGTACCCCTCACGAGAGATCAGCAACCCCTGCTCGTAATGTTTATCATGACTAGCTTCAGGCCCATTCTTTCCCCCTACACCCCTCGCCCCTCTTGCTCTTTTGCGCCTCTGGTTCCTCGGTCAGGGCCATCACCCGCTTTACTCCTGATTTCCTCACTTTTCACGAAGTCATCTGTGGATGGTTTTCCCCTCTTTAGTCCGTGATCGCGGCATCTTATCTCATCTTTTGCTGTTGGTTCCTCTTTTTTCGGGGCTTCTTCACAGGTTGCCCTTCACAGTGCCGTCGCCAGAGTCCTACTCAAGTGAAGCCTGGACTACACCTGCCTTCCGTCCTGTTCTAGACCTCTCGTGTCCCTCAATGATACGGTTTGCGTGTATTTGGTATCACCTTGACACTGATGCACTTTGGATCGCATTTGGTTATGGTTCCTCCCCCCCCGACAACATGGTGCTATTTAGTGAATGCTTGCCGGACATATTTTTACGAATTTTCAACTCCTCTATTTTCTCAACAAAACTAGAAGATTTCCCACATTTTTATCTTCATTTTTTATTTAATTTTTAAAACGTTTTTAAAACGTTTTTTAAAATTAATTTACGTTTAAACAATTCTCTTTAAACACCACAAACCCTTTTTTTCAATCCGTCTTTGACAGAGTACGCATACACCATCCTATAAAACATTCTTTTTTATTAATAAAACTCCAGTACCAAACACACCACGAAACAAAAATCATTTCCGCACAAAACCATTGAAATCAGACTTTATTTATATTGTCAAACCATGCTCACTCCAATTGCCCTAGATTCGCCCTCG
>NW_027071989.1:0-27552 GCF_038088225.1 Cyrtonyx montezumae | reverse complement strand
AAAAAAAAGGAAAAAGAAAAAAAAGAAAAATGAATAACTGAGCACCCATGAGTGAAGAAGACAATTAAATATCCAATAATTTCCCAGATGATGATGAATACACATGGTATGGACAAAAAAAATACTGCCAGATTCTATTGTGTTTATGGTGCCATTTGCTGTTAGCCTGTGCTTCAGAATCTGAATATGTTTGCTAGTTGTGTTTTCCTTCTGTTCCATTAATCAGCCAGTCTTCTTCTACTTATAACATTCCAGATGAAAGAAGGACATTTTTACATGCAAGCTTTAATCAGCAACATCCATCTTTTATTGGAGCTGCTTTTACTCTACACGTTCCTATATAAGGTTGTAGGAAGAAGTGAAGTTGCTCTCAGAACAATGGACAGCTCATGACCAGGCAGCAGGCCAGAAGCTTGACAGTCTACCAGTGGTTTATTTGGAGTTTTGATGCTGGTGAAGTGAAAATAAGGCCGCATGTGAAGGTCACATCAGGTATGTAGCCCAACATTCTATGAAGTCACCAGGAGGTACTGTTTCAGGCATACTACACTGGTGTACATTGCTGAGCAAAACAAACAGCCTGAGTATAAACCAGTAGTTTGAGTGGGCTTAAGGCAGAAAAAAGCAAAGGTCAAACAGATGGAGAAGTGCTCTGACAATGTCCAGGACTAAACTGAATAAACCACCCAGCACAACCTTATCTTTGATGCCATCAAGGGAGCACATGGCCCTAACTCCAGACAGAGCTGCTCAAAGGATCAAGCTGCCATTTCCTCCTTCCACTATGTGATACCCTCCCAAGCACCCACATGGCCTCTTCCACTTTGTCCCTCACCTCAGCTGGTGGGCAACCACCACCTCATTGGGGTAGGCCTTGTAAAGAGAATCATACATTTCCTGACTCATTTGCACGACCTCTTGGCCAGCCAAAACAAAACTGCTATCCAAAGCAGGAGTTGTCAATAATTGGCTCTTTGTAAAAGCCCTGGGTTGAGTGTGAAAATGGTACTATGGATGCTAATTTCTCTAATATGTGCATGAACTATTCTCTTCTAAACCCTTTGTTTTGCCACGTGAGTGCTTTGTATTGAAAATCCCACACTGTGTGGTTCCACACAGGCTCTGCTGTGTTCTCTTCTATGCAGTGATTCAGTGCTGGTGCTTCCCACCACTCCTTATTTGCACTGCCATCACCAATCTATGATTGAACATGTGCATATTATAAAACCAGACATTGGAAAGCACTGTTCACTAGCAGTTTAAAAAACACATTGCTGAACTTGAATACCTTGCTTTGTTTATTGGTTTTATCTCAACTATTCATCTCAACTACATAAAGTATTACTTACGCACTTGTTCTAAAGCATGGTTCAGCAATTGGATAGGCTATGTGGGAATCTTTCTTGTCTGTTTTCTCTTCCTATATTTAAAAAGCTATGAGAAAAGAGTCAGGTTTTATAAAACAATTCTAATTCTACCCATAAGCTGCCTAACACTAATCTTTTGCAAATGGCAAATATCTACTACCGTGCCCATAATCCTGTCTCTCATAACATCACCACTCTGCTCCAAAAGTAGAAACATACATTAGCTGTCTACTTGTCTAACTAGTTAAAAGTATTAAGATATATTCAGACAAATTGTTCTCTAACAGTTTGAGTTCTTTGTGTTTCTAGAACACCAATGGTCTTCATCAATTCCAACCTGTTCATTCTTTCCAACTCTGTATATTTCAGTATTACCTTATTCTATAATTGTATTTTTTATCATTTTTATGATGTCCTTTAAGGGTAATTGGTGCTCTTTAGTTTGATAAGATGAAAACCTTTTTCAGGGCAACGCTAAGGCCTTCACAATGTCTCTGAGAGTTTTGCTGCAAATCAGAATTTTTCAGCATATTTTAAAAGAACTTTGATTCTATGGGTTTAAGTTTGTTACATTTTCCATGTAGTCATTTATGTTTTAACATTTTCTGTGATGATCACGATGTCTAGAATGAACAATTGATATAAGTGCACTCTATTAGAAGACTGATGAGATGAATGTGTGATGGTAGAAAACCATTAAGTCTGTATTTTTAGGGATTAAGTATGCTCCAGTTTCATCCGGAATGCTGCATTTCAGGGTTCTACTAAGAAGTCTTTTCAAAGGATGCTTTGAACTTTCCAAAGTATTGAGTCTTCAAGACTCATGTCTTAATCACTCAGTAGTTTTCAATACAATCAATCAATCAGTTCCAAAAATCTAACAGTTGCTTTTGCAGTCCACTTTTGGCTCTGGCCATAAGCACCCCATCTATGGCAGAAATGGCTGTAAAGCTCAGTTTCCTTCTCCTTTTTACCAACTTCTGTCTGACTTTAAATGCTATTTATTTTGTTTTATTCAAATTTTAAGAAGATAACATGAATAAACTTTTCCAACTAAGTGCACAGCAGTTCAATACAGTAATCAGAATATAGGTCAGCCTTTTCTAATCAGTGAGAGAAAAATTAATAAGCTTTTGGCATTTAAAGAAACAGTCTTTTCCCTTTCTTTCCCTATGTTTTTGAGTTCATTTGAACTTTTTTTTCAGCTTTCAACTTGTACAAGAAAAAACCTTGGAAGAAAATTAAAGTTTCTTTAAACACACTACAATTTGTTGATATTTTCAATCTTTTCAGTATAACTGCATTCACACACTGAATGTGTGTGCTGCTTAATATAAAACAATTGTTTTAATGCCATTTCAAGTGTCTGGCTGTGTTCATGCCTGCTAATTAAATGTTTTATGAAAAAATGACAGCCTAAATTGCGCAAAACTTCATCTACATCTGCTTCTCCTATGAAAAGGTGTCCTTGGAACAACTCCAGTATATTAAATAGAAAACTGTTTATTACAAATAAGACAGTCATTTACCTGCAGGCTTTACCATGACTTACGGTATGTTACATTCACCATTCACTTGCTATTTAAGGCAAATAATGCAATAAAAAGAAAGTATTATTTGAACTCTACTTAGAGGTGTTATTTCTTGGTGGCTTTGATGTTTGATGATAGCCCAATACTTCTGTTCCATGTTCAAAGGCTTCAAGCTGAACTTAAAAAGTTGCCATGTGTCCTACCTACATTCAACAGAGGGTCATCACAAGTGGAAACACCTGCAAGTTTCTTCAAGACAAGGATTATTCGTTCATACTCAGCAGCATCCTGATAAAGCCTGTGAAGGAGATGCTGAGACAAGTCTGTAAGCACCAACAGTAGGCAGACGACGATACAATTATTTTCAGATTATCACTTTATATTGTGCATTAATCACACCATTCTGCAGCCTTCTCTGTATCTTGAGGGAGGGCATCCTATAATAAAAGAACTTACCTTCCAATGAAAAGATAACATCCTGAGGAAAGCTAATAAAGCTTCTGTCTGACCTGTTCCAAGCTGTACTCACAGTTTACCTGGAGCATCCATGTGCTGTGGCCTCCATATCTCCTACAATTAGAAAAAGAGAAGTGAAGAAAACCAGTCATTTCAAAACTGAAAAGGCCAGGTGTCCTGGAAGGGATGGACTCCTTAAGCAGCTTACTCATTGCTACAATTTTAACAAGGAATCAGTGAATGGTATGGCAATATGGAGAGCTGACCCTTGGTGTCACCTATAGAAGTGGGACAGAGTGATACTGTAGCTCAGAAGTGGAGGCTTGGAGGCTTTGATTTGAAGGGAATGTTCGTCCTGGTAGGATAAAATTCTCAGACAGACCTCTCAAATCTCAAAGACCAATAGTTTTACCACCACACAAAAGATATAAATAGAAGCAGTATGGAGCTGACAATGTTAAGAGTAGAAAAAGTACAATGGAGAATCTATCATGTGGAACAACCCTTGCAACAGTGTGACACATTCACTGGGAAACTCGAGGGTTTTGGTCTTCTCCAACCTAAAGAAACCAAAATGGGCCACTTAATCATTGCTTCCCAAACTGGACATTTCTATGCATTTGAGAAACAAAATTATATTCTATCCAAATAACATCATAAGAAGAAGTATAGCAGCATGCATATCACCTCTTCTTTCATAACATTTTCTGTACATTTTCTAAAATGCTGAAACATTGAACCAAGAGTGTGAAGCTTGTAGTGCAAGAGGAAGAATACCTGGTACTGAAAAGACAAAAATAATGCATATATTTATTTTGCTTTCTTTGTTAGCTTTTCCTCATTAAGATTCTTCATTAAACAAAAATAAACAAAAAAAAAAAGACCCACAAATGTACTTGTTAACTAAACACCCAGTTTAAGGTACATTTTTCTCAAGGAAGCTGGAGAGAGGCTAAAAGAAAGCAACAGAAAGACTTCTGTTTTTAAGAAGTAGATCTTAAGTAGTCACCAAACAGGTATTTGATAGAGGTGACACAGAGATGTCAGAAATGTCAGATTTATTCCAACTGATTTTCCTGCTGTTATTTTTATCCACATCATTTCTCCAGTCAAATTTCTTAGCCTACTCATAGCAAAGCATGGTCACAGAAAGCATTGAAAACCTTAAACCATGTATTGCAATATGCTGCAGGTCTCCTCAGTGTTTAAAAAAAATGCAGAAATTGATGTGTGTTTCCATGGGATAAGCTCTGTTCTTCCAGAGCTGGAATCAGTTTTGTATGAAGTGGGTGAAAAAGGCTGAGACGAAATGCAGTATGATTTCCCCTGAAGATATAAAAGACTTTGTCTACAAAGTTAGAAGAGCAAAGCACAGCACATCTGGCATTGCTCAGTGAAGACAATTGTCAGCTTTTCTCAAAGGCAAGTCAGAAACATAACTCATGTTGGCATAAATACCCTTTAAGTTTGAATCTATTAAAATGTGATAGCTTCAAAATCTAAAATATTGCCAGAGCTTTTCAAGAATCAGCTAGAGACAGTTGGATTTATATTGATTTTTGAAATAAAGAAAATGTTAAGAGTTATTGTAAACATTAAAAGTAAGTGCAAATGTTAAGATGTTTCTTCCAATTGAAGTTGAGTGGCATTTTTGCTGTTACAAGTTCAGATGTATGGAAGAATTTTTGCCTCAAATGATTACACATTAATCAAAATGTGTATATGGTTTATTTGGAAGGAGAACATTCTGTTAGTTGCAAGAAAAACATACATTATCACTAGGAATAAATTCTGTATTGTAAATTACTCAGTTCAATTTCTCAAGCCATAACCAAATATACAATGTGGATTGCGGACAACAAAATAGATTTTCAATTATATGTGAGGTAGAAATGTTAAAGGTTTAGTGATCTGTACTATGATATTTGATATTGCAAGCTCGGTTTTAGTTTTAGCTTCAGTAAAGGTAATTTCATCAGCAGCAGAACAACCAAGCCAGTACCAACAAGTCCAGTCTCAAAAAAAAAAAAAAAGCCTTTGTACAGTTCAAACCACTGCACTAACTTGTTGCATCTCCTCACTGAGGTCACTTCAGATCAGGTATCTGCACACTGGCCTGGACTTATGGCTCTCACCACCTTTGGGAAAGGTTCGGAGAAGGCAGGGGAGAATTTGCTCCACCTATCAGACCACAGTGCTTCAGATCAGGGGCTGTAATTAACCTTTCTGACAGACACCTCAAACAAACAAAACAGAACTTCAAAATCTCTAAGTCTGTATCTGGATGGGGGCAGCTTAGGACACAGAATCAAATGTTTAGTATTACGACATTCGGAATTTATTTCTTCATAGCCAACTCAATTCTTTCTTCTACTCATTTCACTCATCTGGCCTGCCATAACACTAATCTGCACTAATGAAACACTGCTCAGACTGCTTACCCATTGGAAAAGCACATCGTACATGACAAAGTTTATAACTTTAAGGGCAATTTTCAGAGCACAAGTTTTTAGAAATTTTCTTGAGAATAGCAGAAGAACCAAGTCAAGCTTCAAAAATATTTATTCACTCATGTTCTTAATTCAAAACGTGGGTTATTTACAGCTTGGAGGAAATAAAACTGTAGAAAGACTTCTGTTTTTCAGTTGGCCACCTTCTTAGGAATATTTCTGCCAAAACAGAATCAAATCTGCAAAAACACTGAAATATGGAAAACATGTGGGATCAGCTGGGGAAGGATGGCATTGTGCAAAGGATGCATGTGGAGTAAGAGCAGATAGTGACCATGGAGAAACTAAATTAATATACTAAATTCTGCAGACACTTGATCTCATTTGCTGTTGGGGTCGTGACAGTCTGATAGATGGGGATGTCTTTTTTGTACTTGTTACTCACTGTACCTATATATCACGCTACCACAAAAGTGATAATAAAGAGACTGGTGTTTCTGTCTGTTCTCACATATTATGGGTCAAGCATACAAAATTACTGTAGGCTATGAAGACTGAAACCCACCTCCCACCCAAGCTCAGCCATTTGAGAATCCTCCACTTTGGGATAGTGTGTCAGTTTGCTGGTGACCTCCAGTTCCCACACCTTCCTCAGGT
The DNA here is from genome assembly GCF_038088225.1 of Cyrtonyx montezumae. Lineage (NCBI taxonomy): Eukaryota > Metazoa > Chordata > Aves > Galliformes > Odontophoridae > Cyrtonyx > Cyrtonyx montezumae. Next base: position 21,090 of record NW_027071989.1, on the reverse strand, counting down.
TTATGTTAAGCATCTTCCTTCTGCCCTAGTAATTACACTTAAGGTGCAGTCTATGGCTGTATCATTTACAACAACCACACCTTTTCTAGATTTTCCACCTCTAGCAATACTGCCCTAGTCCAAAAAAGTACACAGGCTGAAAGTATCATTCACCCCCAACAATTAACTGAAATACAATCAAACAGGTAGATATGGTCTTACTCAACCATCATCTTTTTCCTTCTGTCCAAAGAAACATAAAATTCATGTATATAAAAACACATATATAGCATATATATAAAGTATATCTCATTCTGAATATAAATCTTCCTGTTATAGCAAGCTAGTAGTTAATAATTGTAATAACCAAGACTGTAAGAGTAGTCTATTTTCTTTTAAAATATTTAGTATCCTTTCACAAAAGGCCACAGAGCACATCCAGTGGAGTCCAAAGTAAATGGAAAAACAACACGTACTGCTTTATGTCATCGCATGCTCTCTATTGTTATATTACTCTTATATCGTAGCAGTTACAGGTAATTAATAATTGCTCATTTCTATTAATATTAAAAACAACATCAAGAACTGCTCTTTTTAACAATGGCACATTACAACTAGCTTGCCCAGAATTCTTATTTCTATGGCCTGAGCTTGACAGACTGAGAATACACCCAGCTGGTTTTCAAACCAACACTTTCAATAGTCTGAGGAAGGGCTGTGTGACTTGTCATGAAAACAGCTGCTTCTGTCTCCCCAACCAGCCAGGAATAAGCTGAAGAGAACAAAACCTTGAATGAAAACACCTCGACTTTTCATGCAAGGACAAAAGGTGGTCATTACGCATACCAGGAAGGTTCTTTTATAGCTGGTAATTACATATAAATTGGAGAATTATAATAAAAAAAAAATCATTCCTCTCTTCATTTACTTAAAATGTGATTTCTACAGTCATTATATAATTACTGGTATTTTTCAATAACATTATTAAGAACAAATGAGCTAGTGTTTCTGAAATATTCATAAAGATGCAAATAGTGGAAGTTCTTTATTAGAGCTGGTTGTTCAGCACGAAGCAAGTGGCAAGAAAAGAATCTTTTCTTGAATACTAAAAACTGAACTTTTTTCAGTGTTGAAAAGGGATCAATTTCTATCTTTCTACCATCAAGAAATAAATTATCCTTATTATCTCTGACACATTATTTCAAGCTCTCCATTTCTCTCCGCTTCTCATTTGTTCAGAAAATGTCTCCTGACCTCCAACAGTAAACCTAATGTAAGAGGTAGAAGGACCACAGAAAAATTCTAAAAGAATAAGAACAGCTCCCTGCTGTCACTGCAGGGAGTGACATGAAATAAATTTTATTCATTACATTTAGTCAAGCACTCGTCCACACATGCAACTATGAAATGTTTGAGTGTAAGCAACAGCAAGCAACATCTCAAGCAACAAGCAATGAAATAATAGAAAAATAAATGATAAATCTTTCTCAGACAATATTTTCTTCTCCATGAACTACAGCTCAGAGTGCTTTCAAACAATGTAACATATCTGAAAGTGTGGTAAAGCAGAGAGAAATCCACTGCAAGGCCCAACTGGCATTCCTTTAGACTTGTGTCTCCTGTTTCCCAGTCTGCGCTCTGCCCGCTGTGTGCTTCTGCCCCTGTGGCAGCACCCATTCCTCTTCCAAGAGGAAGCTATGGACTGGGTCCAAAGATGAGGAGATGAGGTGAAGGCCCCATTTCTGGAGCAAGGCAGGGAACAAGACAAACATTTTTCAGGACTGGAAACTTCAACTCTAAATCACTTTATAACAGAGATCAGAAACACTACATAGAAATGTAACTGTTAAACATCCTCACTGAGATTTCTGAAGGTTGCAGAAACAGGCTTGTAAGTTTTAAAGGACAAATAGACAATGGAAACTGAAAGACAAAAGGAAGAGAAAACACTACCCTGCCTATAAGCTGCAAAATCCATTGTCTGGTGAACAAATTAAGACAGTATCTGACACTAAGGGAAAGTCAGCATCAATAGGACTAAGCAATGCTGAATAAAGAGAGGTAAGACAGATAACTGAGAAGTTCAGAAATCATTTCTTATTGTCAAATACTAAAATAAAATACCAAAAACATAGTGTTTGTAAGAATCTGGGAAATGTGAGCACTTACCTTCATGCTAAAAATATACCTGATGTTAAATCCTGGTGGCAATTTTAATATTCTTATGAAGTTGTTACTTTCAGTTGTCCCTGTGAATGCATGTAGGACTAAGTCATACTTTTTCATCCATGCTGCCAGGTCCTTTGGCATCTTTGTGAACAAGTTATGTCCACACTGTCCTTAACACCTGTCCTGTAAGGTCTCTCTGCATACCCAACAAGCCCTCTTCTGAGCCTCCTGCGCCCCCTGATGAACCTTGTGAATCCTTCACAGCCCTCCACTGCCTTTATAACAGGTACATCATTATTCTGTAAACCAGGGGCTAGTAGGGAAGAACACAGGAAACAGGGAAGCTCAGTGGGTTGTCATCCTTTTCTACTCTTTTCTCATACTTTGGATTATTGACAAGCATAATACAGTGAAAAGAACATCTGTTCTGTAGGACTGGCTTATCTCAGCACAGGAGCAGCCTCCAGGGATGCAATACACTGTCACATCTCATGTTGTCCCTTGCCATCTCCCCAACATATGTCCTCAAGCCTGGGCTCTCTTTCCTCAGGGGCAGCCCATGAGCCTGCCTCTGCATCAGGAGCGCTTGCTCTTACCCAGGGACACAGCCAAGGCTGGTGGGGAATCAGGGGCCTTCTCTCATGAGTGCATGTTTGGTTGAATCCTGAAGCTGAGGTCCTTCCCCAGGGCACTGTTTCAAGAGACAAGACACATGTCAACAAGACGTGGGTTTTTTTTTGCTAGAAACCTCTGCCACACACTACTATCATAATTTGTCCTCAAAGAGATAATGGAAGAAGAACTGGCTCTCTTAACACCCTCTTAATACACTGTGATTATCTAGCTTATTTCATAGATGGTGGTGTGCCTCTCCATTTTAAATACTCTGAGGTCAGAGTCAGGCTTTGGGCTGAGGACAAGAGACATAGAGGAAGACAGCAATGTCCAGAGATGTCTCTCAAAGGAAACAGACCCCACAAAATCCAGCTCTCTCCTGAGCCGGTAAGACTGAGGACTAATTGCCTAGGTGGGCAGGAAAAATAGCCTGTTAGAACAACTTCAGTCAAGCTGTGTCATAGTTTTATGATTTTTGTTATAGGTATTCCATATAATAACATCATGTAAGGCACTGGGAGTTAAAGAGTTAATGCTCCAGTTCTGTGGACTGCCAAACTTCCAGGTACCTGGTTCTTGGAAGAGAAGAAGAACTACATGCCCCAGAGGACTTTGCATTCCTGTTTTCCACTCAGAGGGAAAAATAAATCTGTATGCAAGTTCTAATATTTCCTCTTTTAGCTGCACATTTGGCAGTGTCAGCTCTCTCAGCATCTCACTTTCAGCTTTAGAGTAAGGCCTTCAGTTTTGGACACTCTCTCATTTTATTTGATTCGTTAACCTCAATTCCAATTATGTTGTATTATATTGTGTTATTTTGTATTCTGATATCTTATTTAGTAAATTAGTTTTCCTCCTCAGATCATTTTCAACTATTTTGTTACTAGGCCCATCTCCCTGCCCTTTCCTTTTTCCTCTTTCCCTTTCCCAGGGTGTGAGTCTGTAGGTCCCCCCACCCCGTTAGTAGTGGAACCAGGCTGAACCAGACCATAAACCACTGACTAGCTGACTTTGTAAATAATTCTAAAATTATTTTTACTCAGACATTCTCTGAGACCTTCAGACTGTTTTTTTCCAATAGATCAAACAAAGCAAAACGGGCATCTCTTCATGGAAGGAGAAGGAATGGTCCTAAAGCAAAGTTTGGACCTGCAAAAGAAACAGAAGACAAATCACTGAAGTATAAAAATGCTCATTAATATGCGCAGTGCCTGACACCTTCGAACACATCCGTGAGTAGGCTCATTTTAAAGGCATCTGAGGAAAACAGAACTATGACCCAAAAAGTGGCTATGGCGCATTAACAGTGAGATTCTTGTCCAATCAAAAGATGCTTTAACTCCTCTACAATATCCATGCTGTCCAACACAAGTGTTCTGTGCTGTTGAAAATGTTTATTTTACCAGGTAGAGAGCTGTTACTTACATGTAGTACATTCTCTGTATCCAGCTAATGCTCATAGAGAGCACACAGAACAGGCACACTATTACTGTTTGATTTCTTTCTTTTTACACCTCAATCTTTTCCACTAAAGAAACTGAGATATTTGTGGTCTGATGAGTCTTTTTAATTGTCATCTTGCAAATGTAAAAAGAAATCAGAAGTGGGGAGGAGGAACAGGGTGGCAGCTTGATCCAGGCAAAGCAGGCAAGAAATGGACTAGAAGATGGAAAAGAAAGACAGATGGGAGTTTATTTGCACAAGACCTTGAAGGAAAAAATAAAGAGTCTGAACTGAAAGTGGAACACTAAAATTTGAGGGATTTCTCCATAAACATTCACACTGAGGGGGATGACATTTGAAAGCTGTACAAGCTATCAATTTGGACAGCACTTTGTCTTTCTGAGAGAATGACTCAGGTGATCTAAGCCTGAGGACTATTCTTCATATTTTTTCCCCATCTGTGGAATCACTAAATAATTATGCCATCATTGTGATTGAAATCTCACTTCTGAGGAATTTCAGCAGCACGTGGATAAACTGACATTAACTGTGCTTCAGAGATGAAATCTTCTGTGGTTGCTTTAGTCATCAATTCTTTGATAAGATGAAAGAATTCTGCCACAGTCACTCTTTTAACAATCCCACTGATCTCTGCTTCACTAAACCTTCATTTAGTTCCTTTTCTCCTCCACACCCATTCTTACCCCTGTGCTGACCACCAGACAACAGCACTGACTGCAGGATGTGTCAGCTGATGTGACAGTTGAAATCTCTTTGCAAATATATCCTAGTTCTCCTCAGTATCTGAGCAAGTTTTTCTCTCTGTTGGACCTAGGGACTGCAAAAGGATCTTTTCTGATTCTAAAAAGAGTCTCTGGAAAGGTGGAGTGATGCTGCCTCCTTCGCTCTGTAGGTCATGGATGAGACAAAGAAGCTGTAACTTTGCGTCTCTCTTGATCCATGCCTTCCTAAAAGCTCTAGTGTCTTTCCAGGATCTAAGCTAACTGACTTTAAGGAAGGTTCTTACAGACAAGTGTCAAATCAGCCTATTTTGCATACTATTACATGTGGAATTTTCAAAAAAGCCTGGAAAAGTTATACACCAAATGTCCATTGCAATCAGTCCCTCATGAAGTCAGAGACTGAGCTCCTTGAGTAAGGACTCAGCCAACAGACTCAGTTATGCTGAGATGTAGCTGATGTAACAAGAGCTGACTGAACTCTAACAACATCTCAGTGTGGATGTGGGCAGGATAGCACAAAGGCAGCATAATGTTAGAAGCCATGTGACAACCTCTGCTTTGATATTTATGGCCATACTTGCAGCTCTTCAACCTCCAACAAGTTTAGGTGCAAGACTGCAAGCACCTAAGACTGCAAGCGAATGCTTCAGATGAGCCCAAAGACCTATTGAGAGGAAGGTGTAAGCACTCATTCCCCTATGGATGCTCAAATACTTCTTTTTCTTGGAACAGCATCATGTGGCCAGGGTATGAGCAGCAGATTCTCCCCAGAGCCCACTCTGCACGGGGCCCTGTCACATGCCAGAAAAGTAGATGGGATTTATAGGCAGCTGGACTCTGGCTCGCTTTTGTGGTAGAATTGTTCTATGTGCCAAAACTACATCCAATGCTCATGACACACAGACTTGGAGCAGGAAAATGGCAGTGCTTTAGGTATGCAGATGGAGAGTCTACCACAAAAGATATGTGAAATTTCTGTAAATTCCTATTACCTCTGTCTCTGCTACCCATATTCTTTAGACAAAAGATATGCTTTAGGACTAACGATGATTGTGCTGCTCAGCCCGTTAGTTTTGGCATCTTTCAGAAGCACTACAGACAGAGGCAAATCTGACTGTTGGAATGGTGCAGAGGAGACATCAGGCAAAGAAAGCACACCACAGAAGACTGTGCCAAAACAAATGAGTTTATAAAGATCACTTCGCTACATAGTCTATGTGAACATTGTACATGCCATGTCTTTCACCCTGTGTTCTCCAAACTATAAATAAATCAAATTGACACATATTCACAGTCTAGCACCATCTGCTGCGTAAAAGGGGAAGGCATTTTAAAAGAGTAAGAAGGATCTTTTCCTTTATACATCTTAATCACTGACACGTGTTTCTGCTTTTACAAATACATAGCTTGACCTTAACATAGCAAACACTCCAAAAGAACCATTTCAGGAGCCCTTCTAAATGCAGATTCCCATTCACTGTTACTTTCTGCACTTTGTTAAGATTCATTTACTTCCAAAACACTGGGCTGAGCACAGGCAGCAGGAAGGTCTCCTCTGGAGAGTGATGAATCAGACAGACCTCTGTGGGAGGGATGCACATAACCACATACAAGGGTTATGTTTTATAAGGTACGTTCTTCAAATGTAAGATAAACTTTGTATTTGCTAATTGAGATAAATAGTTTTCTGCAAGTTGAACAGGGCTCTTATTTTATCACATTTTTTCCCTTTTTATATACATAAATCTCGACTATTCTATGATTCTATGATTCTATATTTTTTTTTAATTAGCTATGCATGAGATACTACTTCAAACAGCTTTAATTCAGGAACAAAAGTTCAGCATTTTCTTCTAGTATATTGCCCCAAGTAAAGACAATATAACTGAAATTCTAAGTATCTTTGTCTCAGTTTACAGTTTTTGGACAACCATGACAGAACATGAGACACACTCTAAAATTAGTACAGGCTGCCTTGAAAAACCAAACATAAGTGCCTTGTTTCCTCCACTTAACATTACAATTTACTCATTCAGTCGCTTAACTTTCACTCAAATTCTCCAGCAGCTAAGCGGTCTCATTTGGCTTTAGCAAACAATCTGTTATGGAAATACCAAAAGCACTTAATGTGACAAACTTGTTTACAGTTTCTCATATTAGCACACTGAAAAATTGTTCTGCTTTGTCCAGAAGGCATTGTTCTTAGCTACTTGGCTGTCAACAGTACAGAGGGATGTCAGATAAAGATTGTTTTAAAAACAGTAAAGAAGGAAAGCAAAGCATCATGTCAGAGCACTGATGTGATGAGTTCTGCACTGTGTGAGCTGTGACCCCATGGCAGCTCCCACCGTGGGCCATGGGGAGCTGCAAGCCCAGCACCAATCCTGCCTCAGCTCTCAGCACAGGCAGAAGGTGGTCCCCAGTGTCTTTTCTCACCACCAGAAATGTCTCTTTTATTATTTATACAATGAAAGCCTTCTCTTATGGACAAAAAAAAAAAAAAAAACAGGCCGTAGGCCAGCCATCATTGCAGAGCTATTTAGCCACAATCTTAAGTTGCTGCTTAACTGCAAATAGGCATTTGTAAAAGGGTTCTTTAGCCCTATGCAGTGTCTGGCAGGTGAAGTACTTCTGAGAACCCTGAAGTATCCAGCCTCCTTGGCTTTTCAATCAGTATACTCAAAAGTGTGCTGCCTTTGTTTGTTTGTTTTGCTTTGCTAGCTGCTGCACAGTTTAGAGCAGAGATCTGCAGGACTCGGGGCGGAAATGTATTTTTCATACTTCAGTTTCCTGACTAGAGCTGAAGCACATTGCTCACGCTGCAAGAACCAGAGATACGCTTCAACATGAACATCCCCAGCAGGTTTTACACCTCACAAAGCTGTGCGAGGGGTGCAGAAGAGCACCTCTTCCCTGACTCTACTTCTGCCCTTCCTTCCTAATGCTTTCCCCTTGCAACTGTTATTCTTTTACAGTGATGCTAAAGAGATGCAAACTGAAGAAAAGGGAAGAAAATAAAAATTAAAAATAAAAAAGCAATTAATTACTCCTCAGAATGCAGAACCAACCGTAGTTTGCTGATGTTGTTTTTGTAATTCACATTTTCCCTATTTTAAAACAGGACTTCAAATCACTTTCAAATCAACTTTCCAAATTGCTTTAATGGGGTGGCAAGCAGCCCTTAATTTCTCAAAAAGAGTACAGACCCAAGCCCTGACATTACCCTGGAAATAGGATTGTATGTTACTGAACAAAACAGACAAATGTATATATGTATATGAAATGTGAAATATATATTTTAAAAAATGATAATAACACTCAGGTGCAAGTCTACAGAAGAACTCGTGAACTTCACTCAGTGTTTCACAGTATTTCATAATATCAGTGCTAAACGTAGCTGAATACACACCTCAGATCTTGTAATCCCTTTCTTCTACTGAGTTGTTCAGTTGCTAAGAATCTTCCACCTCCTATTTCCTGTAAAATACAAGGTTATAGCATCCGACATGCTGTGGGGAATCATTCCTCATTGGACTGACTTTGAATATACCTGAAAGCATTTTGCTGCTCCCAGGTTTTATCTGCTATGGTCCAATGAACCCTGGCAAGCTTGAACCTGGCCTTGACAAGCTGCTCTTTACCTTCAGGTGATAATTCGGGAGGTAACTGCTCTCAGCCAAGCTTAAGATCATTCTTTTCAGACAGTTCGGAGGAAAACATAAAAGTCACAAACAATCCCTGAGCTTCTCCATTCCCTGACTTAAAGCCAGGCGCAGATTTTCTCCCTTCCCCACGTCTCCCTGTCACACAGGCAGTCTGAAACCACAGCTTTCTGCGCAGTCCATCAGGTGAGGACTTGAGGACTCTATTTTATACTGGAAATAGAGCCTAGAGATAAAGCAACTAGTTCAGAGAACACATACAAGCATGTAACTTCCAGTTAAAACAGAAAACAGTTCATGGAAATGCGGTCAGCATTATAAATTATCAACTTAGAGGCTTTTCTGAGCTTCTATGTTGTTTCTTTGCCTCTTCAGAACTGCATCCTTGGGAAGACTCCCTTAAAAGCACGCACATCTTTGTACCTGCAGCAGCACAAGGCTCAGAGCCTCCTGACCGCATCACCTCTGTGCAGGTGAGTTTAGACATGAGCTTAGCACAAAAGCTTTTTAAAACACATCCCTCTGCGTGTGCCAAGCTGCTGTCTTGCTTAGAAGCGACCAAGTCCTCCCTGAGAGCTGCACCAGCCCCCAGCCCCACACCCGAACTCATCCGCAATACAGCAGACTACATCCCCCTTTTTTTGTCACTTCTATTTCTTCCACCCGTACGCCAAAGAGTTCAGCAGATCTTAAATAATGTTGGGGGGGGCACTGAAATGCGATTTTCTGAAGCGTTTAGATTCGTTTCTATTTATGTCTGAAAACCATCCCGGTGCGTGCACCCTTCCTTGCTCTCAACATCCAACAAGCACATAATGTTCCATAGTTCACTCGAGAAACGGAGCATTGTGTTGTTCTTTGTACTCAGAGACTCTATGAGCTCTCCCATAGAAAACCAAAACATAGAAGCTCCACATTTAATCTCTGAGGCCCTTGGGCAGATAAATGAGCGACATGCACTCAGAGATATTTAAAGGAGAATATTTTCTCCATCACTTTTTCCGCCTAGACCCGATAAAGAAGAAAAACGATTGGATCAAAATAGCTTTTATTTCTCACTCGGAAAGCTCTTTCTCCTGTGATCGCGGTGAGTTTATTTCTGCACATTAGAAGACCCCTCCGACCCGCAGCTCCTCCCCGGCGCGGTGGCACTGCCACCTTTGTCTCCGCTCGCCCTTTCGAGCAGGGTGGTTGTGGTTGGTGTTACCGGCTGAGCTTCTGTTTGTGCCTGAGCTCGGGGACCGCGCTCAATTTTCGACGGCCGGATCCTGCTCACAGCGTGGGCACGGCGCTGCTCTGATGTCACCGATGTGACGTTAGACCGGCGGGGTCCTCGCTTCGGGGGCACAGCGGACACACACCGGCACGCACACCGTGCAGCCCGGGAGCGGGTGCCGCCGTCGGTGCCACAGCGGGAGCCGGGGCTCTGCCCGGAGCTCTCGGGGCAGAGCTTCTCCGGAGTCCCGGTGGGGAATATATCGAGTAGGGGGGTGCACGGCCCAGAAAATAATAAATAAATCCTAAATCCCACAGCTTTTGTATCTAAAACCTCTATACAGAACCCAAGCCCGGCATATGAGTTTACATTTCATATTGCTGTCGGGCACGTTTAGCTCTCTGAGAGCAGAGAAGGGGGGTCCGTCTGCAGCTGGGATTCCCTCACCCGCTGGGAGCAATTCCCGTTTGCCATCAATTCAGCATTGGCTGAAATAGGGCCCGGCGCCAAGAACTCACGGACTTGTGATGTCCGAATGGGTCTCGGAGGTTCGTCAGCCGCCCGAGGGCAGCGGGACTATGGGATTTACGGGGAACGGAGATTTCCCTACAGTTTTAGCTGACTGCTTTCCCAGATTCCCACCCAAAGATGGCACAAGGTGACGTTCCCTCGGACGATCACATCGACAGCGGTTCTAAGGTTTTTTGCAGGTTTTACAGATTATGAATGGGCAAAGCAAACTGATGTCACGGAGCCTTTAGCACCTCTGCACTGGCTTCGCTCAAATTAAATATATATATATATGACTTTTATAAATAAATATATATATATATGACATGTATATATATATATTTACGACTTTTTCTTCGAGCCGTGGTCATAGAGAAGAGCGAATCGGACGGGTTTGCTCTTTTGTTTTCCCGGGTGAGACAAGGAAAATACTCAGAGAAAGCAATTTCCACTTGTGTAATGCCCGACCCAAGGAGGCTGCGTTCAGGATTCAGCCGAGCTGTCCCATAGGGGCGTTATTTCACGCAGAGACCTCGCTGACAGCACCGATAGTACTTCGCCTGCAACTTTATTAAAAAATAAAAATAAAAATACTGGCATGACAAACCGGAACCAGAACCGAAATACTGCATCCACTGTACATCATTCGTTAGAAAACAAACATACAGCACAGTTGTATTCTACCAAACAGAGAGTGTATTTCCTTTGAAATGATATAGTGCGTGCTTTAGATTCATGCTTCTCGATATTTATTTTACATTTGTTCCGCAAATATTAACTGTTATAAATAATTGCCACTCGATCAGATGGTGCACCTGCTGCGTTCGGACCTCTCCAGTGCTGCGAGTGGAGCTTTTTGCTGCCTTTTCTTTCCCTAGCTTTCGCCTTTGCTGTTTTGTGTTGTTTTTTTTTCCTCCCAAACAGCCGTTGGATTTGCCCACCAGAATCACAGCAGTGCCGCTCCGTCGGGACCCGAGCATCGCGGCGGAGTGCCACGCGGAGCCCACAGCGGCACTGCAGAGCCGGCACTGCGGCACGCGCGGGAGGAGAGGACGCAGAGAAGAGCCGTTCCCCGAAGGCACAATCTCCTCCACGCGGCGGTACAGCAGCGAGGGGCGGTGCGCGGCGCTCGGGCCGTGCGCCGGAGCTGCACCGGGATCCGGGGCTCGGCCCCGCCCCGCGGCTCCGGGGGGTCTGGGCGCTACTGCTGCCGGGTCCTGCCGCCGCTCTCGGGCTCGCTCTGGTCGTCGGTGAAGCAGACGTCCACGTCGCTCTCGTTGTCAGTCTTTTGGTCGCGCTCGGCGGGCGCGTAGCCAGAGTCACTGCGCTCCTCGGCCGCCTTGCCGAGGCCCTGCCCCGGGTGCCGGGACTTGACGTGCCGCTCCAGGTCGCGGCGCCGCACCAGCACCTTGCCGCAGTACTCGCAGCGGTAGGGCGTGTTGCCCTCGGCGTGCAGGCGGATGTGCTTGTTGAGGTTGCTGGGGTCCCCGAAGGGCCGCAGGCACACCTTGCACTTGAGCGGCTTGTAGCCGGTGTGAGTCCGCATGTGGATCTTCAGCCCGTACTTGCGGGAGTACAGCTTGCCGCAGTACAGGCACAGGTGCCCGGCTTTGGCCTTGCCGCCCGCCGCCCCGGCCGCTCCCGCGGGCAGTGCCTCCAGCCGTCCGCGCCCCTTCTCGGCCGCCAGCTCGGAGAGCTGCTGCGTGTGCATGGCGATCTCGCGGTCGATGCCGGCGAGCGAGCCCAGCTCGGCGGCGTGCAGCCCGGCGGCCGGCCCGCCGAAGTACGGCACGGCTTCGGGGTACTTGAGCAGCCCGCCCAGGTGCAGCTTCAGCGGGTAGTAGGGCGCGGCGCCGTACAGCAGCTCCCCGCCGTACACGGTGAGCGGCATCACGGGCAGTCCGCACTCCCCCGCGTACGCCTTCAGCCCCTCGAAGGGCGGCAGAGCGAATCGCTCCAGCGCTCCGCCTGGCAGAGGCGGGTAGCGGCCGGGCGGCAGCGCGGCTCCGGGCAGCCCGCGCTCCAGGGGTCGGAAGGCCGAGGTTTCTTCCAGCGGCGACAGCAGCGGGAAGGCTCGCAGCCCCCCGCCGCACGCCAGCCCCGCTGCCGCAGCCGCCGCCGCGGCGGCAGCCGCCGTCGGGGGGGCGGTCTCGGCCGGCAGCGCCCCGCACTTGGGCGTTGGCTCTGCGGCGGCGCGGCCCGCCTTCAGCCCCCCCAGCAGCTTGGGGAAGCCCGCGGCCGCCCGCGCCTCCTCTCGCAGCGGCCCCGCGGGGCGGAAGGCGGAGCGCGCCCCTGGGCACAACGCCAGCCCGTTGCCGCCCGCCGGCCCCAGCAGAGCTCCCGCTCCCGCTCCCGGGCCGCGGCCGGAGCCCACGCTCATGTCCAGGGCGCGCTCCTGCTCCTCTTTCCCCGCCGCACGTCGGGGCTTGACCGGCGGCGGAGAGGCGGCGGCGGTCTCTCGCTTGACGGCGTCCCGCGGGCCGCAGCCCGGCGGCGTGGGGCCGGCCGCCCTCGAGGAGAGACCGAGAGCGGCGGCGGGACGGCCGTGCTCGGAGTGCAGGAAGGGCCGCCCGTGGCTCAGCGCGCAGTGGAAGTGGACGTGGGCCTTGAGGCTGTTGGGGTACTTGAAGGTCCTCCAGCAGTACCAGCAGATGTAGCGCTCCTCCCCTGCGGAGGGAAGCGCAGCGCCGTCAGCCCGCGGCCCCGCTCCCGTCCCGCTCCCACCCCGCGGCCCCGGAGCGCTCCCGGCCGGGCGCGGGGGGAGCAGCTGCCGCCGGGGTCGGCTGTCGGGGGTGGGGGCCATCTGTTGGCGTTCGCGAAGGAGGCGGCGTATGGCAGGGAGCCGGCCGCGCCGAACAAAGGCCAATCTAATGATCGTGAGCCCCTCATTACGCGGCGAGACAATATCCGATATGTATGGGCCATATGTAATCGTTCTCTTTCAGAGGACAATGCCCGTTGTGCCCCGGCTCGGAACATTTCGGCTCCTCTCAAGCGGAAGAGACTCCGGTGGTCGCGGCTGTTCGCTGCTGTCCCGGCCCGGAGCGCCGCTTCGTTCTGCGCTGCCTGCGGAGAACACTGGCCGTGCGGATGTCTTCATCTCCTCTTTACATGTCCTTCCTTCCTTCCTCCCTCCCTCGCTCCCTCCCCCTCTTCCTCCCTCCCTTTCTTACTCTTTTTCTTTCTTCCTTTCTTTCTTCCTTTCTTTCTTCCTTTCTTTCTTTCTTTCTTTCTTTCTTTCTTTCTTTCTTTCTTTCTTTCTTTCTTTCTTTCTTTCTTTCTTTCTTTCTTTCTTTCTTTCTTTCTTTCTTTCTTTCTTTCTTTCTTTCTTTCTGTCCTTCTTTCCTTCTTTCCTTCTTTCCTTCTTTCCTTCTTTCCTTCTTTCCTTCCTTCTTTCCTTCTTTCCTTCTGTCTTTCTGTCTTTCTGTCTTTCTGTCTTTCTGTCTTTCTGTCTTTCCTTCTTTCTGTCTTTCTGTCTTTCTTTCTTTCTTTCTTTCTTCCTCTCGTTATTTCTTCCTCTCCTTATTTCTTTCTTCCTGTCTTTCTTTCGTTTGTTCTTTCATTCTTTCTTCTGTATTTCTTCCTTCCTCACCTCCTTCCTTTCTCTTTCTTCCTTTATTCTCTCACTTTTCTTTCTCTCTCTTTCTCTCTCCTCCCAAACCTTTCACTTTCACTCCCTCCCCTATCCGCCTCCACCACTTCTATTTCCCACGGGGGATTATCTCCACCACTCCGCCATTTCCCCATCTCTCTACGCTCCGAGCCCTCCGTCCCCAAAACACCACTCACACATGCTCAACATCCCCAAAATTCCCACAGCTATTGCCTTCCCGACGCTCTCCCATCCACTCCTCCCTCACGACTCCAGGCACAGCAACGACAACGCGCAGCCGACTGCCACACATCGCTGCTCTGGCTCCGGACGCGATTTCCGTCGCCCGCTCCCAGCACGCACTGTGGGCTCTGCGCTTCCCGGCGGTGTGCTCACGGCTATCCCAACCCCACAGCGGGAAGGGGATTTAAAATTGAAAAAAAAAAATCTTTTAAGTGTATCGCTGATCTCTGTCTCATAACGTTAAGATCATTTCGATTGGGTTTCGTTTGTTCAAGTTGTCAAAATTATTAAAAATAAAATGACAGTTTCTTCCACTCTGTATTTTGGTTGTGGGATTTTTTTTTTCTTATTCTTTTTTCCTCGATTCTCCATCCTTAGCATCCAGTTTTCCACCCTTGAATTCCGGACCCACACCGACGCGGGTGGGAAGGGCGGTGCCGCGGGGTCGGCTGTCGGCGGCGCTCCGACGTGAGGAGGCGATGAGGCGTGGGGGGAGGGGCGGTCCTGCTGCCGTCGGCGGGGGGTGCAGAGCCGGGGCTGGCTCTCCGGGTACCGCCTCAGCACAAGGAGTGAGGTGCGGGCTCCTGTGCGTGATCGACGGCATCCCAGCGCCTGTTCCAGCTGTCGCGGAGCGCCCGTGGCCACGTCGAGCGAGGCGCGGGCTGACGCTGACGTTTTCCGCCTTCTTTCCCCATTTCGGGTATTACCGCGTTACCGTTGATTCTTAACAGCGTAAAAGTGAGGGGTATAATTCCAGCTGAGAATCGCTTTACACGTTGAAGCGAGCAGTCCGGGGTCGATGTCCTCCCCTTCCCGACCACCTCCGTCGCGTTCATCTCAGGGCCATTTAGGGCCGGTTTGAGCCACACGGAGCACATCCACGTTCTCGCTGACGGCAGTTCTGCCCACGTTACATCCTGACTCGCTGGCGAGGCTCCGGCCGGGGCACAAGCGAGGAGGCAGATATTTCCACCCCCCAGAGGCACTTAGCCGCAGAGCGGTTTCCTACAGACCCAACGTGCGCCCAACGATAGGTGGGGCCCTACAGTATGCTGCCACGGATCGCCCTTCCGATATCGTCAACTGAGGCTCGTACGGAAGGGTGAGAAGTCCCGGTGCCGGCATGCTGCTCCGGGTGGGCTATACCTCGCACCCACCCGCCACCCGCGTCCACGTGGGGGCCCGGCAACGCGTCCCGTACCTTTCTCGTCGTGCGTGGGGGTGGCGGTGAGCGGGATGTCGAACCACTGAGCCAAGGGGTTGGAGTACCACACGGTGAGCTCCTCGCCGGGCTGCACGTCGCGCAGCGCCCGGTAGAAGATCTGCGTGGGGGGAGAAGGGGCACTCGGTCAGCAGCCGCGTGGGGCGGCGTGGGGGGCGGCGCGGGGCGGGCGGGGTGTACCTGTCCTCCCGGCAGGTCCGCGACGGCCTCCAGGGTCTGCTCCTGGGCGTTGCGGGCGGCTCGGATTAACCCTATCCACTCCAAAGCGGAGCTGCCGGCTTCATCCACCAACTCCCCTCTCACCATCCGCACCTGGAACACAGCGGCGCCGCCGTCACTTGCCCCGAGCCGGGGGGGTGGGAAAGAGCCCAAAGATGCCCCCCGAGCCCCGGGGCCCGGCCCCGGCAGCGGCCACGTTAGTCTCTCGTTCCTACCCATCGGGGCACGGTCGGAGTTTAGCACCACAGAGCCGCTGGGACCGGCCCGGGGATGGCAGAGCCGGGCCTGGCTCTGGACCGCGGCTGCATGTAGCAGCGCTGCACTAAATGCCCCCAGGTACGGTAATACCGGGATACTCGATACTTCTCCTTTTCTTTTCTTTTTTTTTTCTTTTTTTTTTCCTTTTCACTTTCTTCTCTTTTCTTTCTTTCTTCCTTTCTTTTTAATTTTTAATTTTTTTAATTTTATTTTTAAGGGTTTGTGCAACCCCTGGGTCTGCACAGTGTGATCGCGCAACCCACGGGGACGGGGAGGGGGCAGAGGGAGAGAGAGAAGCGGGTCTGCCCAGCGCCGAGGTCCCGGCAGAGCCATCTTTCATAACCTGCTTACCCCTACAAAGGGAAAATAAAGTGCCCATCCGCCGAATGACCGTGCAATAAAAGTCATCGGAACAAAGCGCTCTAAAGGGACGAACCGAGGGAGCCAGATGAGAAATAAATTTGAGCGGGCTGGCAGAGCGTTTAAAAACAATTATAGGGCATTAAAAACCCGAGCGGAACGCGCAGGGGGTGGGAGGCGGTCTGGACTGTCCGCCCGCACCCACAGCCCCCCAGACCTTCAGCGTGGGACGAGCATCCCCCTTCCCATCCGAGCCCGGAGCCGCACAGGCCAGCTCCGAGAGCTGCTGCTGGGCCCTGGAGCTCCCCCGCTCCTCGTGGGCTCCGGGCAGCGCAGATCCGCGGGACGGGGCGGGCACCGAGCGGCTCCGGAGACGGGTGAGGGGTAAAGGGGTAACGGGGTAAGGGGTAAGGCTGTCCGGCCGTGGCGGGCAGCGGAGCGGCAAGGGACGCTATAAAGAGGGGAAAGCAGCTTCTTCTCCCAAGCTGAGCGCAAAGCGAGGTCCGGCGGTGCGGCAGGCGGGAGGGAAATACCTTTTTCTTGGGTCCCGGCTCCCGGCGGTCGGACAGGTACTTGCCCAGTTTGAAGATGCCCGGCACGGGCCCCAGGCGCAGCCCGGCGGGGATGCAGCTCTCTGCGCTCACGCTGATGGCCGGAGCCCGGCTCGCGTGCATCGCTGCCTGTGGGGCCGAGCGCCGGGGACCCCGAGCGCTTAACGGGGCGGCGGGGCCGGGGCCGAGGAGGACGAGCGCGGCGTATCTCCGCCCGCAGAGTGACGCGGCCGCGCGTGCGGGGCGGCTTTTCAATGGGCGCAGGAGGGGGACCCCGCGGCGGGCGGGTGCTGCGGGGCCGCGGTGAGAGAGTCGGCTCCTCGAGCAGCTGCGGGTCCCATCCGCGAGGGTCACATGGAGCCGTTCCCTCACCCTCCCGCATAATCAGGCGCTGTGAATGGGCGGCGAACAATGGGCCGGGCGACCTTCCCATTCCTAAAAATCCAATTTGTCAAGGGCAAAGAAAAGGCGCTGATGAATCAAAGGTCTGGAGGGACCATTAATCCTCAGCATGGGGTATTGTCCCCGCGACAGTTACGATATTTTAAGTGACAAATCCACTGTATAATTTCGCCATAAATTTTGCTTCCTTTTATTGTTCCCCGACAAACCAGTTTTGGAAAATAAGTGACTATTTTAAGTCTACTTGGCTGAGCCCTTTGAGGTTTAATATACTTCAAAGATTTTTAATTCTCTCCCCTCGGCTTTATTGTAAAGGCGATTAAACAAAGAGATGGGGAATGTTTGGAGGACTTGTTAACTTCTATTGATCCCCGGCGTGTGCCATACAGAAGTTGGGCAGGTACTTGATGGGAAAACACCAGAAAATACCTACACTTTTTTTTTTTTTTTAAGGACGACCATATTACCATTTCAGTGAGTCGGGTTCAGGCCGGTGATGTATTTAGCTCGGCTTCGATTCTTAAGGGAGCGGCACCAAATGTGAGCCCTGAGCGGCACGACGCGCTGCGCTGCGGGCAACGGGGGGGGCTGCGCGGCTGCTGCGATGGGGAAAGGGCTGAGCGGGGAGCAGACCCGGCACCACCAGGAGACAAACCCGGCCTGAGGGCAGCGCGGAGCTCCGCGGGCAGTGCGTGGCCGCAATGTGCGGCAGCCACAGGTCCGTTCCGCGCTGAGGTCCCCTGTGCCGGCGTCGCCTTGGAAGGTGAAGCCCGACAAATAGCGGCTGTAAGTGCAGCCAGAACGAGGCAGACTGAAAGCCTTCTGCTCTTATCGGGGGGTTAATTATGATACAGAGAAGAGTTGGGTTTAGGTGGGGTTATGGTTCGGGGCGGGCAAATGGCAGGGGGTTCTCAGGAATTGAGGAAGGTGCGCTGCATTTACAGAGTTCTAGTGCGCACGCAGACCCCCAGGTGTGAGAAATAAAGGGAATAGTGAGATTTTCCACTTTTTCTTTTCTAGTTGTGCCTAATTCACGACCGTAAATGTGATCTCTCTCCACACTCTATAACTCCCCGAAGGGAAAGTGCTGAGTTTTTCTCCTCGTCGAGGAGTCGCAGTTACAGATTTGATCCATTCCTTTCAGAAGAAGCTGCGGCAGGTATGGAGCTTTTTTTGCTTTGCTGCAGTGTTTTTAATAGTCACGCTGAATAAATCTCAAAAGCAAAAGGGAAAGAGAGAAAGAGAGAGAGGAAGAGAGGAAGAAGGAATTCAGAAGAAGGAAGGAAGGAAGGAAGGAAGGAAGGAAGGAAGGAAGGAAGGAAGGAAGGAAGGAAGGAAGGAAGGAAGGAAGGAAGGAAGGAAGGAAGGAAGGAAGGAAGGAAGGAAGGAAGGAAGGAAGGAAGGAAGGAAGGAAGGAAGGAAGGAAGGAAGGAAGGAAGGAAGGAAGGAAGGAAGGAAGGAAGGAAGGAAGGAAGGAAGGAAGGAAGGAAGGAAGGAAGGAAGGAAGGAAGGAAGGAAGGAAGGAAGGAAGGAAGGAAGGAAGGAAG
This sequence comes from Cyrtonyx montezumae, assembly GCF_038088225.1. Lineage (NCBI taxonomy): Eukaryota > Metazoa > Chordata > Aves > Galliformes > Odontophoridae > Cyrtonyx > Cyrtonyx montezumae. The sequence goes on along the minus strand of NW_027071989.1, from coordinate 2,359 downwards.
GAAGGAAGGAAGGAAGGAAAGGAAAGAAGGAAAGGAAAGAAGGAAAGGAAAGAAGGAAAGGAAGAAAGAAGGAAAGGAAGAAGGAAAGAAGGAAAGAAGGAAAGGAAAGAAGGAAAGGAAGAAAGAAAGAAAGAAAGAAGGAAAGGAAGAAAGAAAGAAAGAAGGAAAGAAGAAAAGAAGGAAAGAAGGAAAGAAGGAAAGAAGGAAAGGAGAGAAAGAGAGAAAGAGGGAGAGAAAGAGGGAGAGAAAGAGAGAGAAAGAAGCATCTCGTAGTGGTGTATCCGGCGAGATGCGGTGGGTAACAGAGCCGGCTCCTCTTAGCTACCTCCGCTGTCCGCTATCCCGTCATGCGGCTTCCATCGGAATTCGCTCACCTCAGTCACGGGTGTCACAGACAGCGCGACACACGCAGTTCCCGATGCAGAGGGCTGCGCGCACCCCGCTCCTGCCCCACCGAGCTGCCGGACCGTGACGGATGCGGGGCGGTGCCGAGCTCTGATCCCGCAGCCCCGCGGCAGAAGAGAGCGGGGCATGGAGAGCACCGGGACAGCCCGGAGAGCTCCGGCACCGCGGCGGGGTTTGCCTGGCAGGACGGCACAGGGCGATGAGATTGAGGAGATGCGATGGGAGGAGATAGGATGGGGTTGGACGAGTTGAAAGGGACGAGGTTGGACGGTATGGAACGGCGTTGAACGGGACAGGGTGGGAAGGGACAGAACGGGACGGAGCAGGGCGGGACAGGGCGGAACGGGACGAGACGGTGTTGGACGAGGGGAGACGAGGAGAAGAGAGACGGGACGGAATGGATTGTGAAGCTACGGGTCGAGACGGGATGTGGCGAGATGGGACGGGACGGACGAAGCGACGCGAGGCCGAAACGCTGTCACCGCCTCTCCGGGCCCTGGGGCCGGCACTCAATCAACGCGGACCGTGGGTGTGCGTTTAATAACGCTCCATCTGCGCGCGCACGAGATAAATGTCGCGCCTGTCCCCGGCGGCATTGATGATTATCGATCGCGGCTCGCCGGGACCGTCCCGGCAAAAGGATGGATTCCTTTTCACTGCAGCAGGGATGGGCGGCGGGGGGAGAGGATGTAGGGAACTGAAGATGACCCCTTTGATCAGCGGCGTGAATGGGGCAAAAAGGATAAACAAGAAGTGGAGGGCGATAAATTTAAGCCATGAACATGTCCCCGTAACCTCTGGCCCAGCGGCTTTGGGATGAGACCCGCACTGAATCCCGGAGCCGCGGCGGCGGAGGAGGGCTCCGTGCGGCCGAGGGACCCCACTGCTGCGCCTCGGGAGCCGCCGGGCCGGCTCTTAATGAGTCAAAGAGCGTGAACGACACGCGAACAATTTTATCAATAGGACCATGTAAAGGCCGGCTGTGAGGAAAGTTATTTATTAATATAGCCAATTGTGGCTGGTTCCCATCCACTCGGCAAAGAAAAGCCCTCGCTCGGGAAGCATTCACACCAGTTCTCCGATTTTTATTCTGTCCCGTGGCTCAAAGTTGAAGTTCCCCAAGTGAAATAAATTGTCCACAAAAGAGGAAAGGAACCACATTTTCTTTTATTTTTCCTTCCCTAAAAAGGAAGGGTGAAACCGATCTAATGTGCCCACTGGAGCAAGCTGCGGCATGAAAGGCCGGGTGTTAAAAGTAAAGGCAGCCTTTGGAGCAAATGGGATGGAAAATTAAATGAAATTAAATAGCTTGAACGGCCGTATTGTCCCTTATTAAAAAGACACATTAATTACATGGTTTCAGCTTTATCCAAAGACAATATTTAGACTCAATCAAAACATTCCGCTATCGCTCTTTATATACTCTAACCGGGCTGCCGGAGACGCCGTTAAAGCGAAATCACTTTTGCCCAGAGCCGCGGTGAAAGTTATTTTCCGCGGCGGCTCTTATTTATGCCCAGCGCTGAACTGCCGGTGCCCCGGCGGAACACTTTGGCACACTGTTCTCCGCGATTTAACAGGTTGCCCCGTAATGAGGCATGAATGTTAAGGAACAACAGTCATCCAAAGAGGCACAGTTGCGGAGAGCAATGTCCCACCAGGGAGCTCCATTCAAACCATCAAACCGCTCCGGCACAGAGAAGGTTCAACACTACATTCAGACCGGAATGAATGCCTGTATACAGGCCCGGCTTATTATGCGGCCGAGCAGCGCGGCGCGGGCTGTAACGAAATGCTGCAAGTTCATTCCGTAGGCGGTGCTCCGGGCCCGCAGAGCCGGTCCCGAGGTGACCTTCCTGCGGGGCAGCCATGCCCGGGCTCTGCCCGTGTGGCTGCGGGGTGGCTGTGGCTGTGCGACGGGGCTGCCGGGATCATCCCCAGTCAGGAGCAGAAT
>NW_027071988.1:0-27734 GCF_038088225.1 Cyrtonyx montezumae | reverse complement strand
TGTACGTACCCCAGAGCCGGCTTAAAGTGGGCTTTAGTGGGGAAGATGGTCTCACTTTACTGCTAAATCCTCCTTCCAAGGACGGTTTTCATGTCCTTTTTCGTTGGTGCTCTATAGTAGAGAATGTAGCCCATTTCTTCCACCTCATGGGCTATACCTTGACCTGTCTTATTAGCGGGGGCTATTGAGCGCACTGTTGTTCTTTCATTGGAGGTGGGCTGGCGACGGCGGTATGTAGGCTGTGTTGGCAAGAGGTGGTCGGGTGGATCGTGGATTATCGGTTACAGAACAGGCTCCTCTAGGTGGGTTTGGGGCACCGCCAAGTCCTTAGAGTTTTAAGCGTTTGTGCTCGTAATTCTCGGGCGGATACGTTGGTGGGGAAAAGGTATCTAGATTTAGGGCTAGGCATAGTGGGGTATCTAATCCCAGTTTGTGTCCTAGCTTTCGTGGGTTTAAGTTAGTCGTTAGGTTTAAGATGTTGTGTTGGGTTTTGGTGGATCTTGGGCTTATGACAGCTTAGTTGCATTTTAATCTTAATTGGTGGGGATAACGTATGGCCACTCTTTACGCCGGTGACTATTGATTCGGGCTTCTTGTATGACCGCGGTGGCTGGCACAAGATTTACCAGCCCTGTGGGCTGCTATGGCTAAGTCAAGTTTACACTTATTGCTTAATGTTAATTACTGCTGAGTACCCGTGGGGGTGTGGCAGGGCAAGGTGTTTTGGGCTACATACTTGGGTGTGCCTGATACCTACTCCTCTTGCTTGTGGGTGAAAGGTTTGAGGGTATTTTCACTGGGGCGCAGATACTTGCATGTATATGTCTAGCAGAAACCAATAGTAAGGTTAGGACTAAGTCTTTTGCTCTCGGGTATTGGGTACCGTCTTGGCATCTTCAGTACCATGCTTTGATGGATTAAGCTACGAGGGCGAATCTAGGGCAATTGGAGTGAGCATGGTTTGACAATATAAATAAAGTCTGATTTCAATGGTTTTGTGCGGAAATGATTTTTGTTTCGTGGTGTGTTTGGTACTGGAGTTTTATTAATAAAAAAGAATGTTTTATAGGATGGTGTATGCGTACTCTGTCAAAGACGGATTGAAAAAAAGGGTTTGTGGTGTTTAAAGAGAATTGTTTAAACGTAAATTAATTTTAAAAAACGTTTTAAAAACGTTTTAAAAATTAAATAAAAAATGAAGATAAAAATGTGGGAAATCTTCTAGTTTTGTTGAGAAAATAGAGGAGTTGAAAATTCGTAAAAATATGTCCGGCAAGCATTCACTAAATAGCACCATGTTGTCGGGGGGGGAGGAACCATAACCAAATGCGATCCAAAGTGCATCAGTGTCAAGGTGATACCAAATACACGCAAACCGTATCATTGAGGGACACGAGAGGTCTAGAACAGGACGGAAGGCAGGTGTAGTCCAGGCTTCACTTGAGTAGGACTCTGGCGACGGCACTGTGAAGGGCAACCTGTGAAGAAGCCCCGAAAAAAGAGGAACCAACAGCAAAAGATGAGATAAGATGCCGCGATCACGGACTAAAGAGGGGAAAACCATCCACAGATGACTTCGTGAAAAGTGAGGAAATCAGGAGTAAAGCGGGTGATGGCCCTGACCGAGGAACCAGAGGCGCAAAAGAGCAAGAGGGGCGAGGGGTGTAGGGGGAAAGAATGGGCCTGAAGCTAGTCATGATAAACATTACGAGCAGGGGTTGCTGATCTCTCGTGAGGGGTACGATCAATAAATCCATCTGGTACGTCTAGCATAACCAGATGTGGAGGCTACATGAATATGCAAGATTATGTCCGGTAAGCATTCATAGTTAGTGTCTCTTGGGGGGGGAGGGACAAAGGACATGGTGGTTAGCTAGATGGGTCCTAGAACATGCACTAGATTGTACATTGGGATAAATGGGGATTAAAGGTGGATGTCCGTCTACATATAATGGGCTTAGAACGTATATAGATTGTATTACTGTGACCATAATGTATGGGGCATATAAAAATATGCACGACGTACATAGAAAATACCCCCCTGGGGGGGAAGGGGGGGGTACATTCAATAGGGGAGTTGTATTAAAAATGGGTTGTTCCTGTAGTTGAGAACAACAATGGCTTTTCAAGCCGTAGTCCTTGGGGTGAAACCAAGCGGGAATATATGACCTATTTTGTGATTTTTCTTGGGGTGAGTTTTGTGTTGGGGGCTTTGGCTGTGGCGTCTAACCCTTCTCCCTATTATGGGGTGGTGGGGTTGGTGTTGGGGGTCTGTGGTAGGGTGTGGGTGATTGATGAGTTTGGGTGTTTCTTTTGTTTCTTTGGCGTTGTTTATGATTTATTTGGGGGGTATGTTAGTAGTTTTTGTTTATTCAGTGTCTTTGGCAGCTGACCCCTATCCAGAGGCATGGGGGGATTGGGGGGTAGTGGGGTATGGGTTGGGGTTGGTTTTGGTAGTTGTTTTGGGGGTGGTGTTGGGCGGTGGTGTTGAGTTTTGCAAGGAAGGGGTGGTGACTGTTGATGGTGGTGGGGTGTCCTTGGTACGGTTAGATTTTAGTGGGGTTGCGATGTTTTACTCATATGGGGTTGGGTTGTTTTTGATTGCTGGGTGAGGTTTGTTGTTAGTTTTGTTCGTTGTGTTGGAGCTTGTTCGAGGGTTGTCTCGGGGGGCTATTCGGGCTGTCTAGGGGAGTCAGAAAGTAGTTTATTTGAAAACACCAGCTTTGGGAGCTGGAGAGAGAGGTTTAAGTCCTTTTTTTCTGAGTTCACTCTAAGAAGGGGAAGGTCTTCAGTCTTTGGTTTACAAGACCAATGTTTTTTATAAACTATTAGAGTATTAGAGTTTAAGTATTTTGTTTTCTAAAGTTCCGACAATGGGGAAGAGGATTAGGAGGGTGGTAAAGTAAGAGAGGGATGCTAGTTGGCCAATGATGATGAAGGGGTGTTCTACTGGCTGGCTGCCAATTCAGGTGAGAATGAAGAGGTTGGCTGCTAGAAGTCAGAATAGTAATTGGGATAAGGGACGGAATGTTATGGTTCGTTGTTTGGATTTATGGAGGAGTGGAATTAGAAAGAGGATAAACACGGAAGCTGCTAGTGCGAGAACACCTCCGAGTTTGTTCGGGATGGAGCGTAGGATAGCATAGGCAAATAGGAAATATCATTCTGGCTTGATGTGCGGGGGTGTTGTTAGGGGGTTGGCTGGAGTAAAGTTTTCTGGGTCGCCCAAAAGGTTGGGGGAGAATAGGGCTAGTGTGAGTAGGGGGGTGATTATGAGTGCTAGTCCCAGGATGTCCTTGAGGGAGTAGTACGGGTGGAAGGGGATCTTGTCAGAGTTTGAGGAGATCCCAAGGGGGTTATTTGAGCCTGATTCGTGTAAGAAGGCGAGGTGAATGATGGTAATTCCTGCGATGATGAAGGGCAGGAGGAAGTGGAGGGCGAAAAATCGGGTGAGGGTTGGGTTGTCCACTGAAAATCCCCCTCAGGCCCACTCCACTAAGGTCTGTCCGATGTACGGGACGGCTGAGAATAGGTTGGTGATGACAGTAGCCCCTCAGAAGGATATTTGCCCCCATGGGAGGACGTAGCCTACGAAGGCGGTGGCTATGAGTGTTAGGAGGAGGATGACCCCTGTGTTTCAAGTCTCTTTGTAGAGATAGGAGCCGTAGTAGATGCCCCGTCCGATGTGTAAGTAGATACAGATGAAGAAGAATGAGGCGCCGTTTGCGTGTAGGTTGCGAATTAGTCACCCATACTGTACGTTTCGACATGTATGTGCGACTGAGGAGAAAGCTAGGGTGGTGTCTGCGGTGTAGTGCGCAGCCAGGAGGAGTCCTGTAATGATTTGGGTAGCCAGGCAGACTGCTAGTAGGGAGCCGAAGTTTCATCAGGCGGAAATGTTGGATGGGGTTGGGAGGTCAATTAGGGAGTTGTTAATGATTTTTATAAGTGGGTGGGATTTTCGAATGTTGGGGGCCATTAGTTGTTTGGGAGAATTAGGATAATTGTTATGATTGTGAGGGCGAATGATCCTAGGTATGTTTTGATTATGCCCGTGTGGAGAGAGGTGGAGAGTTTGGCCATTGTTAGGTGTAGGTTTGCAAGGCCCTCAGGGCCCATTTTTTTATATCATGCCATATCAATCAGGTGGGAGGCGATTTTTTGGCCTGCGTGGAGGGGAATGAGGGGGTTAAGTCGATGTGTGAGGTGATTGAAGTAGCCCAGTGAGAGGGAGAAGTTCGTAAGGGGGTTTTGTTTGGGGAGGGGAGGAGTGTTGGATAGCTCAAGGGCTAGGGTGAGTCCTAGGACGGTGACAATAATGGCGGCAGTTTTTGTGATGGTTGGCATGGTTATTGGGGGTGTTTTCGTTGGTAGCATGATGGAGGAAATTAGGAGGCCCGCTATAATGCTGCCTAGGGCTAGTCGGATGATTGGGAAAATGGCTGATGGGGTGGTTTCGTTGATCGGTGTAATTGGCGGGGTGCGATTAAATCCTGTTTGGACTAGGATTGTTATGCGTAGGCTGTAGGTTGCGGTGAAGGATGTGGCGAGTAGTGTGAGTGTTAGGGCTCAGGTGTTAGTGTATGAGGTGTTTAGGCTTTCGATAATGAGGTCTTTAGAGTAGAAGCCAGCTAGGAAGGGAGTTCCGATTAGAGCGAGGTTGCCGATGGTGAGGCATGAAGTAGTTATAGGGAGGGTTTTTTGTAGGTGGCCTATTTTGCGGATGTCTTGTTCTCCGTTTAGGCTGTGGATGATTAGGCCCGAGCAGAGGAATAGTATGGCCTTGAAGAAGGCATGGGTGGAGATGTGGAGGAAGGCTAGTTGGGGAAGGTCAAGTCCGATTGTGACTATTATGAGGCCTAGTTGGCTTGAGGTGGAGAAGGCAATAATTTTTTTGATATCATTTTGGGTGAGGGCGCATGTGGCGGCAAAGAGTGTGGATAGGGCACCGAGACAAAGGCATGTGGTTAGGGCTGCTTTATTAGAGGCCAAGAGTGGGTGCATGCGGATGAGGAGGAAGATTCCTGCTACTACTATTGTACTGGAGTGGAGTAGTGCGGAGACTGGTGTTGGGCCCTCTATCGCTGCTGGGAGTCAGGGGTGTAGGCCGAATTGGGCTGATTTGCCCGTGGCGGCGAGGATGAGGCCTAGGAGGGGGAGGAGAGGTGTTTGGTGTGGGTTGATGGCCTGTTGAAGTTCTCATGAGTTTAGTGAGGAGGCCAGTCATGCTATGCTAAGGATGAGGCCAATGTCTCCGATTCGATTGTAGATTATGGCTTGAAGGGCGGCTGTATTTGCCTCAGCTCGTCCTTGTCATCAGCCGATGAGGAGGAATGATATGACTCCTACTCCCTCTCATCCAACAAACAGGAGGAATATGTTGTTTGCGATGGTCAGTGTTAATATGGCAATGAGGAATGCTAATAGGTAGGTGGAGAATTTTGTGATAAGGGGTTCTGAGGCTATGTACCACGTTGCGAATTCTAGGATGGATCAGGACACAAATAGTGCAATGGGGAAGAATATTATGGAATATGAATCTATTTTAAGGGTTAATGGGATTTTGAAGTTGGGGGTGAGTTGTCATTCTCAGTAGGTTGTGAGGGCTTCTATTCCTGAGTGGGTGAAGGCGGCTGTTGGGATGAGGCTAATTAGGAAGGCGGCTTTGATGGTTTTGGAGATGGTTAGGGGGGTGGTTTTGAGCTTAAGTAGAGGGGAGAGAGTGATCGGGGTGAGGAGAATTATGAGTGTTAGGGGTGTTAGGGAGTTTAGGAGTAGGGCTGTTTCCATTACTTTTACTTGGAGTTGCACCAAGATGAGTGGCTCCTAAGACCAGTGGATTACTTTTATCCTTTAAAAGTTAAGGGGGCCGAGGTTTGAAGCTCGGATGCAGGAGTTAGCAGTTCTTGCTGATTTGGTTTTCCCCCCTCGGCCAATAAGGAGGTTTGAACTCCTATTTTTAGAATCACAATCTAATGTTTGGGTTAAACTATGTTAGCATAAGGGGGCTCCGGAGATTAGTTCTGGTTTAAGGATGAGGGCTAGTAGGGGGGCAATGTGGAGGGTCATGAGGAGGTGTTCTCGTGTGTTTGAGTTTTGGATAGATGTGATGTGGGTTGGGAGGATCCCTCGTTGGGTGGACAGGAGTATGTAGAGGGTGTAGGATACTGTTAGTAGTGTTGCAGTTCCAGTTAGGATGATGGTAGGGGAGGACCAGTTAAAGAGGGATGTTATGATTATTAGTTCGGCTATTAGGTTAGTGGTTGGGGGGAGTGCCATATTGGTTAGGTTTGCTAGTAATCATCATGTGGATATGAGTGGGAGGAGAGGTTGCAGGCCTCGTGTGAGTATGAGGATGCGGCTGTGTGTGCGTTCGTAGTTTGTGTTAGCCAGGCAGAATAGTAGGGAGGATGTAAGTCCGTGTGAGATTATAAGAATTATTGCTCCATGGAATGATCAGTGAGTTTGGATTATGCTTGCGGCGATTACTAGGCCCATGTGGCTTACGGATGAGTAGGCGATTAGGGATTTTAGGTCTGTTTGGCGTAGGCAAATGGAGCTGGTTATTAGGGCCCCCCATAGGGCTAAAGTGAGAAATGGATAGCAGAGGTGTGAGGGTGGTGGTCCCATGAGGAGTGTCATTCGTATAATTCCGTATCCACCCAGCTTAAGTAAGAGGGCTGCAAGGAGTATGGACCCAGCAATGGGTGCCTCTACGTGGGCTTTGGGGAGTCATAGGTGGAGACCATATAGTGGGGCTTTAACTATGAACGCTACTAGGAGGGCCAGGTTAAATGCCAGGCCTGATCATTGGGTTAGGGGGTCTGGTGGGGTTAGTTTGAGGACTGGCAGGTGCAGGGTCCCAATTTTTGAGTGGAGGTATAGGATGGCGATTAATAGAGGTAGCGAGCTGATTAGGGTGTAGAATAGCAGGTAGATGCCAGCGCTAAGTCGTTCTGGTTGGTTTCCCCATCGTGTGATGAGGATTAGGGTTGGGATTAGGGTAGCTTCAAATGCGATATAGAATAGAACAAGCTCTGTGGCTGAGAATGCTAGGATGATGAAAGGTTGAATGATAATTAAGGCTGAAATAAATATTCGCTTTCGTGCATTGGGTTCGTGTTGTAAGTGCCCTTGGCTTGCTAGGATTATGAGGGGGAGAAATCAGCAGGAGAGGGCCAACAGCGGGGTTGAGATTTGGTCGATGTTTGTTCAAGGTGTTAGGCTTTTTGCAGGGTAGTAAGATGGGGTGAGTCATTGAAGGCTGATGGTGGCGATCAAGAGACTGTATGTTGTGGTGTTAGTTCATAGGGTCTTGGGTGGGGATAAAAGGGCTGTGGGGAGGAGTATGGCTGTTGGGAGGATGATTTTTAACATTGTAGGAGGTTTAGGGTGTGCAGGTGGTCGGAGCCGTGTGTTCGTGTGGATGCAACTAGTATGGCTAGTCCAGTTCCAGCTTCGCAGGCCGAGAAGGCTAGTATGAGGATGGGGGTTAAGGTGAAGGATGGGGTTGAGTTCTCGACTGATCATAGAGAGAGGGGGATGAATATGGATAGTATCATGCTTTCTAGGCAGAGGAGGGCGGAGATGAGGTGGGTTCGGTGGAATGCTAGTCCGAGGCTGCTAAGGGCGAATGCGGCGTAGAAGCTAAAGTGTAGGGGTGACATGAGGAAGTTATAGGTGGGGCTATAATTTGCTGGGTCGAAACCAGCTGTCTTGATTAGACTAACTTCCTGTTACTCTGCTCATTCTAGGCCGCCCTGTATTCATTCATAGATTAGGCCTAGTGTAAGGAGTGTGATGATGGTAGTGGTTCAAGTGAGGGTTGTGGTGGGGGACTGGAGTTGGGTGGCTCATGGGAGGGGTAGGAGTAGGGCGATTTCTAGGTCGAACAGCAGGAACAGGATGGCTACTGAGGAAGAATCGAACTGAGAAGGGGAGTCGAGCTGATCCCAGGGGGTCGAATCCGCACTCGTACGGTGATAATTTTTCTGAGTCTGGGTTTATTTGGGCTAATCAGAAGTTTAGGAGGGTTAATGCAGTGCTAAGGGTGAGGGTGAGGGACAATGTGAATGTGAGGGTATTCATTGCTCTTCTCCGGATCGTGGGCCGGACTTTAGAGATTGGAAGTCAATTGTAATGGTTATACTAGAAGAGCAGGATCCTCATCAGTAAATAGTTATGTAGAGGAATAGTCAAATGATGTCTACGAAGTGTCAATATCAAGCTGCTGCTTCGAATCCGAAGTGGTGGCTAGATGTGAAGTGGAATTTAGCTAGTCGGAGGAGGCAGGTTGATAAGAATAATGAGCCGATGATTACGTGTAGGCCGTGGAATCCTGTGGCAACGAAGAAGGTGGAGCCGTATACGCTATCTGCGATTGAGAAGGATGTTTCGTAGTATTCTATTGCTTGAAGGGCGGTGAAGTAAAATCCTAGGAGGATGGTCAAGGTGAGTGCGTGGATGGCTTGTTTACGGTTGCGCTCTGTGATGCTGTGGTGGGCTCATGTTACGGTGACGCCAGAGGCTAGTAAGATTGCTGTGTTTAGGAGTGGTACTTCCAGGGGGTTCAGGGGCTTGATTCCTGTGGGGGGTCATTGTCCTCCAAGTTCTGGTGTTGGGGCTAAGCTAGAGTGGAAGAAGGCTCAAAAGAATCCTAAGAAGAAGAAGGCTTCTGATGTAATAAAGAGGATTATCCCGTATCGAAGGCCTTTTTGTACGGTGGGGGTGTGGTGGCCCTGGAAGGTGCTCTCTCGAACAATGTCTCGTCATCATTGGAATATGATTAGGAGTATTGAGAGGAGGCCTATTGCCAGTAGAGTGGAGGAGTTGTAGTGGAATCATATGATTAAGCCTGAGGTGGTTAGGAGTGCTGCGGCTGCGCCGAAGATGGGCCATGGGCTTGGGTCGACTATGTGATAAGAGTGTGCTTGGTGTGCCATTAGATATTTTCTTGTAAGTAGAGGGTCAGGAGGAGTACGAATACGTAAGCTTGGATTATGGCGACTGCCACTTCTAAGATAGTTAGTAGAAATAGGATAAGTGCTGTTAAGATTGAGATGGGTGGTATTATTGGGAGGAGGGTGATTGTAGCTGTAGAGATGAGTTGGATAAGTAGGTGGCCGGCTGTGAGGTTGGCGGTTAGACGCACTCCTAGGGCTAGGGGTCGGATGAGTAGGCTGGTTGTTTCGATAAGGATAAGTGCTGGGATTAGGGGGGTTGGGGTCCCTTCAGGGAGTAGGTGGCCTAGAGAGGTGGAGGGCTGGTTTCGTAGGCCTACGAGGAGTGTAGCCAGTCAAAGTGGGAAAGCTAAGGCTATGTTTATGGATAGTTGGGTAGTTGGGGTGAAGGTATAGGGGAGGAGGCCTAAGAGGTTGATTGATAAGAGGAAGAATATAAGTGAGGTTAATAGGAGGGCTCATTTATGACCGGCTTTATTCAGGGGGCTTATTAGTTGTTTTGTGATAAGGTGAGTTAATCAAAGTTGGAGGGTGGATAGACGGTTGCTAATTCATCGGCGTCCGGGTGATGGTAGTAGGAGGGCAGGGAAGAGCAGGGATAGGGGGATTAGGGGGATGCCCATGAGGTATGGGCTTGAGAATTGGTCGAAGAAGCTTAAGTTCATGGTCAGGTTCAAGGGGTGGGTTTTGTTGGTAAGGTTTTATTTGAGGGGGGGTTTGTAGGGGTGAAGGATAAAAGTTTGGGTTGAATTAGTAGGGAGAAGGCGAATCAGGTTAAGAGTATAATGGTAAATCATGGGTTTGGGTTTAGTTGGGGCATATCATTAAGGAGGAGCTTTCCTCTTTCTCTAGCTTAAAAGGCTAGTGCTGGGTGCATAGCTTCTTAATGGTTAGGATGATAGAAGTGAGGATCAGATTTCGAAGTGCTTAAGGGGGGTGGATTCTACTACGATGGGTATGAAGCTATGGTTGGCTCCGCAGATTTCTGAACATTGGCCGTAGAACACTCCGGGCCGGGCAGTGATGAAGGAGGTTTGGTTAAGTCGTCCGGGGATGGCGTCTGTTTTAACCCCTAGGGTTGGGATGGCTCAGGAGTGGAGGACATCATCAGCGGTGATGATGATTCGGATGGGGGATTCTATGGGGATTACGACGCGATGGTCAACTTCTAGGAGGCGGAAGTAGCCCTGGGGGAGGTCTGTTGTTGGGATTATGTAGGAGTCGAATGAGAGATCTTTAAAGTCAGTATATTCATAGGTTCAATATCATTGGTGACCAATGGCTTTTAGTGTAAGGTCGGGTTCGTCAATCTCGTCCATCATATAGAGGATTTGCAGGGAGGGGAGGGCGAGTAAGACGAGGACAACGGCAGGGAGGATGGTTCAGATTAGTTCGACTTCTTGGGCGTCGACGGTATTAGAGGATAATTTTTCTAAGAGCATGAGCGTTAAGAGGTACAATACTAGGCTGCAGATTGCTAGGGCCACTATTAGGGCGTGGTCGTGGAATTCAACGAGTTCTTCTATGATGGGGGATGAGGCGTCTTGGAATCCTAGTTGAGAGTGGTTTGCCATAAGAGATGTATAGGGTTTTCACCTATAATTTAGTCCTGACAAGGCTATGTAATTGGTTTACTAACGTCTCATAAGAAAGAAGCACTAATTGGTTTGATGCGGTTGGCTTGAAACCAGCATGTGAGGGTTCGATTCCTTCCTTTCTTGCACTTGGACAAAGGTTGGTTCCTCGAAGGTGTGGTAGGGGGGAGGGCAGCCGTGGATCCATTCGATATTGGTGGCAATTAGTTCTGGCTGTAGTACTTTTCGTTTAGCTGAGAAGGCTTCTCAAACGATAAATATAAGCATGATTACGGCTGTTATTGAAATTAAGGAGCCGATTGAGGATAGAGTATTTCATAGGGCATATGCGTCTGGGTAGTCTGAGTAGCGTCGGGGCATGCCGGCTAGTCCTAGGAAGTGTTGTGGGAAGAAGGTTAGGTTGACCCCTACAAATATTACCCCAAAGTGTGCTTTGGTTCATGTGGGGTGCAGGGTGAATCCTGTGAGGAGGGGGAATCAGTGGGTGAATCCTGCTAGGATGGCGAAGACTGCTCCTATTGAGAGGACATAGTGGAAGTGGGCAACTACGTAGTAAGTGTCGTGAAGAGCGATGTCTAGGGAAGAGTTGGCAAGGACAATGCCTGTTAGCCCGCCAATAGTGAAGAGGAAAATAAACCCCAGGGCCCATAGCATAGGGGGGTCCCATTTGATTGTTCCTCCGTGCAGGGTGGCAAGTCAGCTGAAGACTTTAATGCCGGTTGGGATGGCGATGATTATGGTAGCTGATGTGAAGTAGGCTCGAGTATCGACGTCCATTCCAACAGTGAACATGTGGTGGGCCCATACAATGAAGCCTAGGAATCCGATTGAAAGTATCGCCCATACCATCCCTATGTACCCGAAAGGTTCTTTTTTACCCGCGTAGAAGGCAACTACGTGTGAAATAATTCCAAACCCTGGGAGAATGAGGATGTAGACTTCAGGATGGCCGAAGAATCAGAATAGATGTTGGTACAGGATTGGGTCCCCTCCGCCTGCTGGGTCAAAGAAGGTGGTGTTTAGGTTTCGATCAGTTAGTAACATGGTGATGCCAGCAGCGAGAACTGGTAGGGAGAGTAGCAGGAGAATAGCGGTGATAAGAACGGATCAAACGAATAAGGGTGTTTGGTATTGTGATAGGGCTGGTGGTTTTATGTTAATGATGGTAGTAATAAAGTTAATGGCACCTAAAATTGATGATACGCCGGCTAGGTGAAGGGAGAAGATGGCTAGGTCTACGGATGCTCCGGCGTGGGCGAGGTTGCTGGCCAGAGGGGGGTAGACGGTTCATCCTGTACCAGCCCCGGCTTCTACTGTAGAGGAGGCAAGGAGGAGCAAGAAGGATGGGGGGAGGAGTCAGAAACTTATGTTATTCATGCGAGGGAAGGCCATATCTGGTGCGCCGATTATGAGTGGCACTAGTCAGTTCCCAAAGCCCCCGATCATAATAGGTATGACTATAAAGAAGATTATGACGAAGGCATGGGCTGTAACGATTACATTGTAGATTTGATCGTCTCCAAGGAGGGTGCCTGGTTGACCCAGCTCAGCACGAATTAGAAGGCTGAGTGCTGTGCCGACTATGCCCGCCCATGTGCCAAAGATCAAGTAGAGAGTGCCAATGTCTTTATGGTTGGTTGAAAATAATCATCGGTTGATGAAGGTCACAGGTAAGATGGCTGAGTGTTAAAGCGTTAGGCTGTAGTCCTTTTTACAGAGGTTTAATTCCTCTTCTTATCGACTCCGTAGTGAAATTCACGGTGAGTTGCAAACTCATTGATGCACATTAAAGGTGTGCCGGGGTCTGTGTAGGCAGAGGCCGAAGGGTAAGGCACCTAGCTGTTAACTAGGGCTTAATGGGATCGAGACCCATCTGCCTAGGCACAAGGCCTTAGTTTAATTAAAGCGTCTGATTTGCATTCAGGAGATACAGGTTAATGTCCTGTTGGTCTTAGTAGGGGCAGAAACTAAGAGAGTTTAACTCTTATTTAAGGCTTTGAAGGCCTTTGGTTTGGGCGGCAGGTTAATCCTAAGTTTCTATGTTATGGTGATGATTAGGGGGGATAGGGGCAGTAAGAGGGCTGATAGAGAAGCTAGAATAGCGGTGAGGGGGCTTGGTGTTTTATGTGCGTATCACAGTTTTATGTGGTTGGAGGAGTTGGGGGGGAGTGTGATTGTTGAGTGGTATGCAAGGCGTAGGTAGAGAAAAATAATCCCAGGAGGGAGAGCAGGGCGATGATTGTAGCTGTGGGGGTTATTTCTTGTTTGGTGAGTTCTTGAATGATAAGTCATTTTGGCAGGAAGCCGGTAAGGGGTGGGAGGCCAGCTAGTGATAGGAGTGTGAGTATCAGGGTAGCGTTTATTATGGGGGCTTTTGTTCATGAGATGAGTATGGTTGATATTTTGAGGATTTTGGATTGATCCAGGGCTAAGAATACAGCTGATGTGAGTACTGTGTAGGTGATGAAAGAAAGTAAGGCGAGTTTAGGATTGTAAATGATGATCATTGTTATTCAGCCCAAGTGGGAGATGGATGAGAAGGCCATGATCTTTCGTGTTTGTGTCTGGTTTAAACCCATTCAGCCCCCTAATATTGTCGAGGTGATTGCTAGGAGGGCAAGGAGGGAGGGGCTGAGGGATTGTGATGTGAGCAATAATAGAGCTGTTGGGGGTAGTTTTAGGAGGGTTGAGAGTAGGAGGGCAGTGGTGAGGGAGGATCCTTGGAGTACTTCTGGGAATCAAAAGTGGAATGGGGCCAATCCGAGTTTGATTGAGATGGCCATTGTTAACATGAGGCAAGATACTGGGTCATTAAGCTGCGTGATGTCTCATTGGCCGGTGGACCAGGCGTTGATTATGCTTGAGAATAGGATTAGGGCGGATGCAGTTGATTGGGTGAGGAAGTATTTGATTGAGGCTTCAATTGCTCGTGGGTGGTGAGATTTTGAGATGAGGGGGATAATGGCCAGGGTGTTAATTTCCAGGCCTGTTCAGGCCATGATTCAGTGGTTGCTGGAGATTGTAATAGTGGTTCCTGCAATTAGGCTAAGGGTGATAATTAGCTTTGCATGGGGGTTCATTAGTAGGGGAGGGGATTGAACCATCATTTTCGGGGTATGGGCCCGATAGCTTGATTAGCTGACTCTACTAGAAAATAATATAGGGGAAGTATGAAGAGTTTTGATCTCTTCTGCGTAGGTTCGACTCCTACTTTTCTATAGGCGGAGGAAATGAGAGGGCTGTTATACCTCTATGTTCACTTTATCACAGTGATCCTTTGAGTTCAGGCACATTTCCTTAGATGGGGGGTAGGCCGGCATAGCTAATTGGTATGCTGGTGTGTCAGAGGCATAGGGCTAGTGTCAGGGGTAAGAAGTTTTTTCATAGGAGGTGTATTAGTTGGTCATAGCGGAATCGTGGGTAGGAGGCTCGGACTCACAGGAAAATGGATGAGAGGAGGAGGGTTTTTGTGGCCAATGCAATGGGGAATAGGTTGTGGGGGAGGTTTAGTGTGCTTGGGTTGAGGAATAGAATGGTGGTTAGGGTGTTTATGAGTATAATGTTGGCGTATTCGGCCAGGAAGAAGAGGGCGAATGGCCCTGCGGCGTATTCGACGTTGAATCCTGATACTAGTTCGGATTCACCTTCTGTGAGGTCGAATGGGGCTCGGTTGGTTTCGGCAAGGGTGGAGATGAATCATATTATTGCGAGGGGTCATGAGGAGAAAACAAGGTAGATTGGTTCTTGGGTGGTGGCCAGGGTGGACAGGGTATAGCCGCCACATAGGATCACTGTTGATAGAAGGATGATGGCTAAGGTGACCTCATAAGAGATTGTTTGGGCAACTGCCCGGAGGGCGCCAATTAGGGCATATTTTGAGTTAGATGCTCATCCTGATCATAGAAGGGAGTAGACGGTGAGGCTAGACATTGCTAGGAGGAATAGTAGTCCTAGGTTTATGTCGGCTATGGGGAATGGTAGGGGGAGGGGGATTCAAATGGTGAGGGCCAAGAGTAGGGCTAGGATGGGGGTAGAGATGAAGAGGAAGGGAGAGGAGGTGGATGGGCGAATGGGCTCTTTGATGAAGAGTTTCACCCCGTCTGCGATGGGTTGAAGTAGACCAAAAGGGCCCACGATGTTTGGGCCCTTTCGAGTTTGTATGTAGCTTAGGATTTTTCGTTCTACTAGTGTTAAGAAGGCTACAGCGACTAGGATGGGGAGTACGTAAGATAGGGATATGATTAATAGGCTTATCAGGGTTGGAGAGGCCATGGTAATAGCTAGGGAGAGGATTTGAACCTCTGGATAAAGGGCTTAAGCCTTTTGCATTTGCCAAGCTCTGCCACGCTAGCTGTGCCCTTTTCTAGGGGTTGGGGGGGGGGGGTGTTGGGGCCTCTTGGCAGTTGAGTTGGGTTCATTGCTTAGAGGGGGGGGGTGTGCTTTTGGTATTGACCCCACTTCTCCGGTCCTTTCGTACTAGGAGGAGTGTGCTCATAGATAGAAACCGACCTGGATTACTCCGGTCTGAACTCAGATCACGTAGGACTATTAATCGTTGAACAAACGAACCCTTAATAGCGGCTGCACCATTAGGTTGTCCTGATCCAACATCGAGGTCGTAAACCTCCTTGTCGATATGGGCTCTTGGAGGAGATTGCGCTGTTATCCCTGGGGTAGCTTGGTCCATTGATCAATTATATTGGGTCTAAGTTACTATTAGTACTTTGATGGGTAGGTCTAGGTGAAGAGTGGTGGTCTGGAAGGTTTGGAGGGTTTGTTTTTCTCCAAGGTCGCCCCAACCGAAAAATGCCGACCAAGTGTTTTGTGGTGGTGGGCCTGTGTAGGTTGATGTTGGTGTTAGGGTGGTCGGTGATTTTAAAGTTCCACAGGGTCTTCTCGTCTTATGTTCTCATTCTCGTTTTTGCACGGGAATACCAATTTCACTGATTGCTTACAGGAGACAGTTAAGACCTCGTTTAGCCATTCATACAAGTCCCGATTTATGGGACAATTGATTGCGCTACCTTTGCACGGTTAGGATACCGCGGCCGTTGAACGTCGTGGTCACTGGGCAGGCGTCACCTTTAATACTTGTTGGTTGCTAAAGGCTATGTTTTTGGGAAACAGTCGGGTCTTTAGGTTTGCCGAGTTCCTTCTGTAAGTTTTAATCGTCTAATGTAGGCGCCCCTGAGTTGGTCTAACAGGTTAAGGTAATATGTGGTCTTGTTGTGGTTGGTGATATAAGGTTGGGTCTGTTAATAATTTGTAAATGTAAGTTTGCGCTGTAGAGGAGGGTTCCAAGTTACTTATTTTAGCATTAATTCTTCTATAGTCATAGATTAACCTGCTTGGGGTAAGGGAGTCGAGTGGGTTTTAGGATTTTTAATTGTACGAGCTTTGACGCACTCTTTCGTTGATGGCTGCTTTAAGGCCCACAGTGTGGTGAGGGTAAGGTGCTAATCCGCTAGGAGAGGTTGTTTTCTTTTTCGAAGGAGCTGTACCTCCTTCGAATTGCTCTTAACCCCATCTTAAATTGGGTTAAAGGTTAGGGTTTCCTTGAAGGAGGGTTAAGGGGGAACTAAGATTCGTTTAGCAGGTAACCAGCTATCACCCAGCTCGATTGGCTTTTCACCTCTACTAATAAGTCTTCCCACTCTTTTGCGACAGAGACGGGTTTGCTCAGATTTTAGCTGCTTAAAAGTAGCTCGCTTGGGTTTCGGGGGGTCAAACTTTAGTTCGCTTTGCCTGATTGTTCTTGCTAAATCATGATGCAAGAGGTACAAGGGTTGGTCTTTGCTTTTTTTTGCTTTAAAGGTTTCATTATTATTTCATCTTTCCCTTGCGGTACGGTCTCTATTGCGCCTGAGTTTCCCTTTCTATCGCCTATACTAGGGCAAAGTTAGAATGTTTTGGTTTAGTTGGAAGCGAGGTTTGTTATTGCTTTTGAGGTGGGATTGGTTGGGCTAGAGTGGGCAATCAAGGCGATCTCGTCTGGAGATATCTTTCAGGTGTAAGCTGAATGCTTTGGGTTTATAGCTACGCCTTGGATAATCTAAGTGCACCTTCCGGTACACTTACCTTGTTACGACTTACCTCGTCTGTTAGCTTGTGCGGGGGGCTTATTATTTATGGGTGGGGAGAGGCTTGTGAAGAGGGTGACGGGCGGTATGTACGTACCCCAGAGCCGGCTTAAAGTGGGCTTTAGTGGGGAAGATGGTCTCACTTTACTGCTAAATCCTCCTTCCAAGGACGGTTTTCATGTCCTTTTTCGTTGGTGCTCTATAGTAGAGAATGTAGCCCATTTCTTCCACCTCATGGGCTATACCTTGACCTGTCTTATTAGCGGGGGCTATTGAGCGCACTGTTGTTCTTTCATTGGAGGTGGGCTGGCGACGGCGGTATGTAGGCTGTGTTGGCAAGAGGTGGTCGGGTGGATCGTGGATTATCGGTTACAGAACAGGCTCCTCTAGGTGGGTTTGGGGCACCGCCAAGTCCTTAGAGTTTTAAGCGTTTGTGCTCGTAATTCTCGGGCGGATACGTTGGTGGGGAAAAGGTATCTAGATTTAGGGCTAGGCATAGTGGGGTATCTAATCCCAGTTTGTGTCCTAGCTTTCGTGGGTTTAAGTTAGTCGTTAGGTTTAAGATGTTGTGTTGGGTTTTGGTGGATCTTGGGCTTATGACAGCTTAGTTGCATTTTAATCTTAATTGGTGGGGATAACGTATGGCCACTCTTTACGCCGGTGACTATTGATTCGGGCTTCTTGTATGACCGCGGTGGCTGGCACAAGATTTACCAGCCCTGTGGGCTGCTATGGCTAAGTCAAGTTTACACTTATTGCTTAATGTTAATTACTGCTGAGTACCCGTGGGGGTGTGGCAGGGCAAGGTGTTTTGGGCTACATACTTGGGTGTGCCTGATACCTACTCCTCTTGCTTGTGGGTGAAAGGTTTGAGGGTATTTTCACTGGGGCGCAGATACTTGCATGTATATGTCTAGCAGAAACCAATAGTAAGGTTAGGACTAAGTCTTTTGCTCTCGGGTATTGGGTACCGTCTTGGCATCTTCAGTACCATGCTTTGATGGATTAAGCTACGAGGGCGAATCTAGGGCAATTGGAGTGAGCATGGTTTGACAATATAAATAAAGTCTGATTTCAATGGTTTTGTGCGGAAATGATTTTTGTTTCGTGGTGTGTTTGGTACTGGAGTTTTATTAATAAAAAAGAATGTTTTATAGGATGGTGTATGCGTACTCTGTCAAAGACGGATTGAAAAAAAGGGTTTGTGGTGTTTAAAGAGAATTGTTTAAACGTAAATTAATTTTAAAAAACGTTTTAAAAACGTTTTAAAAATTAAATAAAAAATGAAGATAAAAATGTGGGAAATCTTCTAGTTTTGTTGAGAAAATAGAGGAGTTGAAAATTCGTAAAAATATGTCCGGCAAGCATTCACTAAATAGCACCATGTTGTCGGGGGGGGAGGAACCATAACCAAATGCGATCCAAAGTGCATCAGTGTCAAGGTGATACCAAATACACGCAAACCGTATCATTGAGGGACACGAGAGGTCTAGAACAGGACGGAAGGCAGGTGTAGTCCAGGCTTCACTTGAGTAGGACTCTGGCGACGGCACTGTGAAGGGGCAACCTGTGAAGAAGCCCCGAAAAAAGAGGAACCAACAGCAAAAGATGAGATAAGATGCCGCGATCACGGACTAAAGAGGGGAAAACCATCCACAGATGACTTCGTGAAAAGTGAGGAAATCAGGAGTAAAGCGGGTGATGGCCCTGACCGAGGAACCAGAGGCGCAAAAGAGCAAGAGGGGCGAGGGGTGTAGGGGGAAAGAATGGGCCTGAAGCTAGTCATGATAAACATTACGAGCAGGGGTTGCTGATCTCTCGTGAGGGGTACGATCAATAAATCCATCTGGTACGTCTAGCATAACCAGATGTGGAGGCTACATGAATATGCAAGATTATGTCCGGTAAGCATTCATAGTTAGTGTCTCTTGGGGGGGGAGGGACAAAGGACATGGTGGTTAGCTAGATGGGTCCTAGAACATGCACTAGATTGTACATTGGGATAAATGGGGATTAAAGGTGGATGTCCGTCTACATATAATGGGCTTAGAACGTATATAGATTGTATTACTGTGACCATAATGTATGGGGCATATAAAAATATGCACGACGTACATAGAAAATACCCCCCTGGGGGGGAAGGGGGGGGTACATTCAATAGGGGAGTTGTATTAAAAATGGGTTGTTCCTGTAGTTGAGAACAACAATGGCTTTTCAAGCCGTAGTCCTTGGGGTGAAACCAAGCGGGAATATATGACCTATTTTGTGATTTTTCTTGGGGTGAGTTTTGTGTTGGGGGCTTTGGCTGTGGCGTCTAACCCCTTCTCCCTATTATGGGGTGGTGGGGTTGGTGTTGGGGTCTGTGGTAGGGTGTGGGTGATTGATGAGTTTGGGTGTTTCTTTTGTTTCTTTGGCGTTGTTTATGATTTATTTGGGGGGTATGTTAGTAGTTTTTGTTTATTCAGTGTCTTTGGCAGCTGACCCCTATCCAGAGGCATGGGGGGATTGGGGGGTAGTGGGGTATGGGTTGGGGTTGGTTTTGGTAGTTGTTTTGGGGGTGGTGTTGGGCGGTGGTGTTGAGTTTTGCAAGGAAGGGGTGGTGACTGTTGATGGTGGTGGGGTGTCCTTGGTACGGTTAGATTTTAGTGGGGTTGCGATGTTTTACTCATATGGGGTTGGGTTGTTTTTGATTGCTGGGTGAGGTTTGTTGTTAGTTTTGTTCGTTGTGTTGGAGCTTGTTCGAGGGTTGTCTCGGGGGGCTATTCGGGCTGTCTAGGGGAGTCAGAAAGTAGTTTATTTGAAAACACCAGCTTTGGGAGCTGGAGAGAGAGGTTTAAGTCCTTTTTTTCTGAGTTCACTCTAAGAAGGGGAAGGTCTTCAGTCTTTGGTTTACAAGACCAATGTTTTTTATAAACTATTAGAGTATTAGAGTTTAAGTATTTTGTTTTCTAAAGTTCCGACAATGGGGAAGAGGATTAGGAGGGTGGTAAAGTAAGAGAGGGATGCTAGTTGGCCAATGATGATGAAGGGGTGTTCTACTGGCTGGCTGCCAATTCAGGTGAGAATGAAGAGGTTGGCTGCTAGAAGTCAGAATAGTAATTGGGATAAGGGACGGAATGTTATGGTTCGTTGTTTGGATTTATGGAGGAGTGGAATTAGAAAGAGGATAAACACGGAAGCTGCTAGTGCGAGAACACCTCCGAGTTTGTTCGGGATGGAGCGTAGGATAGCATAGGCAAATAGGAAATATCATTCTGGCTTGATGTGCGGGGGTGTTGTTAGGGGGTTGGCTGGAGTAAAGTTTTCTGGGTCGCCCAAAAGGTTGGGGGAGAATAGGGCTAGTGTGAGTAGGGGGGTGATTATGAGTGCTAGTCCCAGGATGTCCTTGAGGGAGTAGTACGGGTGGAAGGGGATCTTGTCAGAGTTTGAGGAGATCCCAAGGGGGTTATTTGAGCCTGATTCGTGTAAGAAGGCGAGGTGAATGATGGTAATTCCTGCGATGATGAAGGGCAGGAGGAAGTGGAGGGCGAAAAATCGGGTGAGGGTTGGGTTGTCCACTGAAAATCCCCCTCAGGCCCACTCCACTAAGGTCTGTCCGATGTACGGGACGGCTGAGAATAGGTTGGTGATGACAGTAGCCCCTCAGAAGGATATTTGCCCCCATGGGAGGACGTAGCCTACGAAGGCGGTGGCTATGAGTGTTAGGAGGAGGATGACCCCTGTGTTTCAAGTCTCTTTGTAGAGATAGGAGCCGTAGTAGATGCCCCGTCCGATGTGTAAGTAGATACAGATGAAGAAGAATGAGGCGCCGTTTGCGTGTAGGTTGCGAATTAGTCACCCATACTGTACGTTTCGACATGTATGTGCGACTGAGGAGAAAGCTAGGGTGGTGTCTGCGGTGTAGTGCGCAGCCAGGAGGAGTCCTGTAATGATTTGGGTAGCCAGGCAGACTGCTAGTAGGGAGCCGAAGTTTCATCAGGCGGAAATGTTGGATGGGGTTGGGAGGTCAATTAGGGAGTTGTTAATGATTTTTATAAGTGGGTGGGATTTTCGAATGTTGGGGGCCATTAGTTGTTTGGGAGAATTAGGATAATTGTTATGATTGTGAGGGCGAATGATCCTAGGTATGTTTTGATTATGCCCGTGTGGAGAGAGGTGGAGAGTTTGGCCATTGTTAGGTGTAGGTTTGCAAGGCCCTCAGGGCCCATTTTTTTATATCATGCCATATCAATCAGGTGGGAGGCGATTTTTTGGCCTGCGTGGAGGGGAATGAGGGGGTTAAGTCGATGTGTGAGGTGATTGAAGTAGCCCAGTGAGAGGGAGAAGTTCGTAAGGGGGTTTTGTTTGGGGAGGGGAGGAGTGTTGGATAGCTCAAGGGCTAGGGTGAGTCCTAGGACGGTGACAATAATGGCGGCAGTTTTTGTGATGGTTGGCATGGTTATTGGGGGTGTTTTCGTTGGTAGCATGATGGAGGAAATTAGGAGGCCCGCTATAATGCTGCCTAGGGCTAGTCGGATGATTGGGAAAATGGCTGATGGGGTGGTTTCGTTGATCGGTGTAATTGGCGGGGTGCGATTAAATCCTGTTTGGACTAGGATTGTTATGCGTAGGCTGTAGGTTGCGGTGAAGGATGTGGCGAGTAGTGTGAGTGTTAGGGCTCAGGTGTTAGTGTATGAGGTGTTTAGGCTTTCGATAATGAGGTCTTTAGAGTAGAAGCCAGCTAGGAAGGGAGTTCCGATTAGAGCGAGGTTGCCGATGGTGAGGCATGAAGTAGTTATAGGGAGGGTTTTTTGTAGGTGGCCTATTTTGCGGATGTCTTGTTCTCCGTTTAGGCTGTGGATGATTAGGCCCGAGCAGAGGAATAGTATGGCCTTGAAGAAGGCATGGGTGGAGATGTGGAGGAAGGCTAGTTGGGGAAGGTCAAGTCCGATTGTGACTATTATGAGGCCTAGTTGGCTTGAGGTGGAGAAGGCAATAATTTTTTTGATATCATTTTGGGTGAGGGCGCATGTGGCGGCAAAGAGTGTGGATAGGGCACCGAGACAAAGGCATGTGGTTAGGGCTGCTTTATTAGAGGCCAAGAGTGGGTGCATGCGGATGAGGAGGAAGATTCCTGCTACTACTATTGTACTGGAGTGGAGTAGTGCGGAGACTGGTGTTGGGCCCTCTATCGCTGCTGGGAGTCAGGGTGTAGGCCGAATTGGGCTGATTTGCCCGTGGCGGCGAGGATGAGGCCCTAGGAGGGGGAGGAGAGGTGTTTGGTGTGGGTTGATGGCCTGTTGAAGTTCTCATGAGTTTAGTGAGGAGGCCAGTCATGCTATGCTAAGGATGAGGCCAATGTCTCCGATTCGATTGTAGATTATGGCTTGAAGGGCGGCTGTATTTGCCTCAGCTCGTCCTTGTCATCAGCCGATGAGGAGGAATGATATGACTCCTACTCCCTCTCATCCAACAAACAGGAGGAATATGTTGTTTGCGATGGTCAGTGTTAATATGGCAATGAGGAATGCTAATAGGTAGGTGGAGAATTTTGTGATAAGGGGTTCTGAGGCTATGTACCACGTTGCGAATTCTAGGATGGATCAGGACACAAATAGTGCAATGGGGAAGAATATTATGGAATATGAATCTATTTTAAGGGTTAATGGGATTTTGAAGTTGGGGGTGAGTTGTCATTCTCAGTAGGTTGTGAGGGCTTCTATTCCTGAGTGGGTGAAGGCGGCTGTTGGGATGAGGCTAATTAGGAAGGCGGCTTTGATGGTTTTGGAGATGGTTAGGGGGGTGGTTTTGAGCTTAAGTAGAGGGGAGAGAGTGATCGGGGTGAGGAGAATTATGAGTGTTAGGGGTGTTAGGGAGTTTAGGAGTAGGGCTGTTTCCATTACTTTTACTTGGAGTTGCACCAAGATGAGTGGCTCCTAAGACCAGTGGATTACTTTTATCCTTTAAAAGTTAAGGGGGCCGAGGTTGAAGCTCGGATGCAGGAGTTAGCAGTTCTTGCTGATTTGGTTTTCCCCCCTCGGCCAATAAGGAGGTTTGAACTCCTATTTTTAGAATCACAATCTAATGTTTGGGTTAAACTATGTTAGCATAAGGGGGCTCCGGAGATTAGTTCTGGTTTAAGGATGAGGGCTAGTAGGGGGGCAATGTGGAGGGTCATGAGGAGGTGTTCTCGTGTGTTTGAGTTTTGGATAGATGTGATGTGGGTTGGGAGGATCCCTCGTTGGGTGGACAGGAGTATGTAGAGGGTGTAGGATACTGTTAGTAGTGTTGCAGTTCCAGTTAGGATGATGGTAGGGGAGGACCAGTTAAAGAGGGATGTTATGATTATTAGTTCGGCTATTAGGTTAGTGGTTGGGGGGAGTGCCATATTGGTTAGGTTTGCTAGTAATCATCATGTGGATATGAGTGGGAGGAGAGGTTGCAGGCCTCGTGTGAGTATGAGGATGCGGCTGTGTGTGCGTTCGTAGTTTGTGTTAGCCAGGCAGAATAGTAGGGAGGATGTAAGTCCGTGTGAGATTATAAGAATTATTGCTCCATGGAATGATCAGTGAGTTTGGATTATGCTTGCGGCGATTACTAGGCCCATGTGGCTTACGGATGAGTAGGCGATTAGGGATTTTAGGTCTGTTTGGCGTAGGCAAATGGAGCTGGTTATTAGGGCCCCCCATAGGGCTAAAGTGAGAAATGGATAGCAGAGGTGTGAGGGTGGTGGTCCCATGAGGAGTGTCATTCGTATAATTCCGTATCCACCCAGCTTAAGTAAGAGGGCTGCAAGGAGTATGGACCCAGCAATGGGTGCCTCTACGTGGGCTTTGGGGAGTCATAGGTGGAGACCATATAGTGGGGCTTTAACTATGAACGCTACTAGGAGGGCCAGGTTAAATGCCAGGCCTGATCATTGGGTTAGGGGGTCTGGTGGGGTTAGTTTGAGGACTGGCAGGTGCAGGGTCCCAATTTTTGAGTGGAGGTATAGGATGGCGATTAATAGAGGTAGCGAGCTGATTAGGGTGTAGAATAGCAGGTAGATGCCAGCGCTAAGTCGTTCTGGTTGGTTTCCCCATCGTGTGATGAGGATTAGGGTTGGGATTAGGGTAGCTTCAAATGCGATATAGAATAGAACAAGCTCTGTGGCTGAGAATGCTAGGATGATGAAAGGTTGAATGATAATTAAGGCTGAAATAAATATTCGCTTTCGTGCATTGGGTTCGTGTTGTAAGTGCCCTTGGCTTGCTAGGATTATGAGGGGGAGAAATCAGCAGGAGAGGGCCAACAGCGGGGTTGAGATTTGGTCGATGTTTGTTCAAGGTGTTAGGCTTTTTGCAGGGTAGTAAGATGGGGTGAGTCATTGAAGGCTGATGGTGGCGATCAAGAGACTGTATGTTGTGGTGTTAGTTCATAGGGTCTTGGGTGGGGATAAAAGGGCTGTGGGGAGGAGTATGGCTGTTGGGAGGATGATTTTTAACATTGTAGGAGGTTTAGGGTGTGCAGGTGGTCGGAGCCGTGTGTTCGTGTGGATGCAACTAGTATGGCTAGTCCAGTTCCAGCTTCGCAGGCCGAGAAGGCTAGTATGAGGATGGGGGTTAAGGTGAAGGATGGGGTTGAGTTCTCGACTGATCATAGAGAGAGGGGGATGAATATGGATAGTATCATGCTTTCTAGGCAGAGGAGGGCGGAGATGAGGTGGGTTCGGTGGAATGCTAGTCCGAGGCTGCTAAGGGCGAATGCGGCGTAGAAGCTAAAGTGTAGGGGTGACATGAGGAAGTTATAGGTGGGGCTATAATTTGCTGGGTCGAAACCAGCTGTCTTGATTAGACTAACTTCCTGTTACTCTGCTCATTCTAGGCCGCCCTGTATTCATTCATAGATTAGGCCTAGTGTAAGGAGTGTGATGATGGTAGTGGTTCAAGTGAGGGTTGTGGTGGGGGACTGGAGTTGGGTGGCTCATGGGAGGGGTAGGAGTAGGGCGATTTCTAGGTCGAACAGCAGGAACAGGATGGCTACTGAGGAAGAATCGAACTGAGAAGGGGAGTCGAGCTGATCCCAGGGGGTCGAATCCGCACTCGTACGGTGATAATTTTTCTGAGTCTGGGTTTATTTGGGCTAATCAGAAGTTTAGGAGGGTTAATGCAGTGCTAAGGGTGAGGGTGAGGGACAATGTGAATGTGAGGGTATTCATTGCTCTTCTCCGGATCGTGGGCCGGACTTTAGAGATTGGAAGTCAATTGTAATGGTTATACTAGAAGAGCAGGATCCTCATCAGTAAATAGTTATGTAGAGGAATAGTCAAATGATGTCTACGAAGTGTCAATATCAAGCTGCTGCTTCGAATCCGAAGTGGTGGCTAGATGTGAAGTGGAATTTAGCTAGTCGGAGGAGGCAGGTTGATAAGAATAATGAGCCGATGATTACGTGTAGGCCGTGGAATCCTGTGGCAACGAAGAAGGTGGAGCCGTATACGCTATCTGCGATTGAGAAGGATGTTTCGTAGTATTCTATTGCTTGAAGGGCGGTGAAGTAAAATCCTAGGAGGATGGTCAAGGTGAGTGCGTGGATGGCTTGTTTACGGTTGCGCTCTGTGATGCTGTGGTGGGCTCATGTTACGGTGACGCCAGAGGCTAGTAAGATTGCTGTGTTTAGGAGTGGTACTTCCAGGGGGTTCAGGGGCTTGATTCCTGTGGGGGGTCATTGTCCTCCAAGTTCTGGTGTTGGGGCTAAAAGCTAGAGTGGAAGAAGGCTCAAAAGAATCCTAAGAAGAAGAAGGCTTCTGATGTAATAAAGAGGATTATCCCGTATCGAAGGCCTTTTTGTACGGTGGGGGTGTGGTGGCCCTGGAAGGTGCTCTCTCGAACAATGTCTCGTCATCATTGGAATATGATTAGGAGTATTGAGAGGAGGCCTATTGCCAGTAGAGTGGAGGAGTTGTAGTGGAATCATATGATTAAGCCTGAGGTGGTTAGGAGTGCTGCGGCTGCGCCGAAGATGGGCCATGGGCTTGGGTCGACTATGTGATAAGAGTGTGCTTGGTGTGCCATTAGATATTTTCTTGTAAGTAGAGGGTCAGGAGGAGTACGAATACGTAAGCTTGGATTATGGCGACTGCCACTTCTAAGATAGTTAGTAGAAATAGGATAAGTGCTGTTAAGATTGAGATGGGTGGTATTATTGGGAGGAGGGTGATTGTAGCTGTAGAGATGAGTTGGATAAGTAGGTGGCCGGCTGTGAGGTTGGCGGTTAGACGCACTCCTAGGGCTAGGGGTCGGATGAGTAGGCTGGTTGTTTCGATAAGGATAAGTGCTGGGATTAGGGGGGTTGGGGTCCCTTCAGGGAGTAGGTGGCCTAGAGAGGTGGAGGGCTGGTTTCGTAGGCCTACGAGGAGTGTAGCCAGTCAAAGTGGGAAAGCTAAGGCTATGTTTATGGATAGTTGGGTAGTTGGGGTGAAGGTATAGGGGAGGAGGCCTAAGAGGTTGATTGATAAGAGGAAGAATATAAGTGAGGTTAATAGGAGGGCTCATTTATGACCGGCTTTATTCAGGGGGCTTATTAGTTGTTTTGTGATAAGGTGAGTTAATCAAAGTTGGAGGGTGGATAGACGGTTGCTAATTCATCGGCGTCCGGGTGATGGTAGTAGGAGGGCAGGGAAGAGCAGGGATAGGGGGATTAGGGGGATGCCCATGAGGTATGGGCTTGAGAATTGGTCGAAGAAGCTTAAGTTCATGGTCAGGTTCAAGGGGTGGGTTTTGTTGGTAAGGTTTTATTTGAGGGGGGGTTTGTAGGGGTGAAGGATAAAAGTTTGGGTTGAATTAGTAGGGAGAAGGCGAATCAGGTTAAGAGTATAATGGTAAATCATGGGTTTGGGTTTAGTTGGGGCATATCATTAAGGAGGAGCTTTCCTCTTTCTCTAGCTTAAAAGGCTAGTGCTGGGTGCATAGCTTCTTAATGGTTAGGATGATAGAAGTGAGGATCAGATTTCGAAGTGCTTAAGGGGGGTGGATTCTACTACGATGGGTATGAAGCTATGGTTGGCTCCGCAGATTTCTGAACATTGGCCGTAGAACACTCCGGGCCGGGCAGTGATGAAGGAGGTTTGGTTAAGTCGTCCGGGGATGGCGTCTGTTTTAACCCCTAGGGTTGGGATGGCTCAGGAGTGGAGGACATCATCAGCGGTGATGATGATTCGGATGGGGGATTCTATGGGGATTACGACGCGATGGTCAACTTCTAGGAGGCGGAAGTAGCCCTGGGGGAGGTCTGTTGTTGGGATTATGTAGGAGTCGAATGAGAGATCTTTAAAGTCAGTATATTCATAGGTTCAATATCATTGGTGACCAATGGCTTTTAGTGTAAGGTCGGGTTCGTCAATCTCGTCCATCATATAGAGGATTTGCAGGGAGGGGAGGGCGAGTAAGACGAGGACAACGGCAGGGAGGATGGTTCAGATTAGTTCGACTTCTTGGGCGTCGACGGTATTAGAGGATAATTTTTCTAAGAGCATGAGCGTTAAGAGGTACAATACTAGGCTGCAGATTGCTAGGGCCACTATTAGGGCGTGGTCGTGGAATTCAACGAGTTCTTCTATGATGGGGGATGAGGCGTCTTGGAATCCTAGTTGAGAGTGGTTTGCCATAAGAGATGTATAGGGTTTTCACCTATAATTTAGTCCTGACAAGGCTATGTAATTGGTTTACTAACGTCTCATAAGAAAGAAGCACTAATTGGTTTGATGCGGTTGGCTTGAAACCAGCATGTGAGGGTTCGATTCCTTCCTTTCTTGCACTTGGACAAAGGTTGGTTCCTCGAAGGTGTGGTAGGGGGGAGGGCAGCCGTGGATCCATTCGATATTGGTGGCAATTAGTTCTGGCTGTAGTACTTTTCGTTTAGCTGAGAAGGCTTCTCAAACGATAAATATAAGCATGATTACGGCTGTTATTGAAATTAAGGAGCCGATTGAGGATAGAGTATTTCATAGGGCATATGCGTCTGGGTAGTCTGAGTAGCGTCGGGGCATGCCGGCTAGTCCTAGGAAGTGTTGTGGGAAGAAGGTTAGGTTGACCCCTACAAATATTACCCCAAAGTGTGCTTTGGTTCATGTGGGGTGCAGG
>NW_027071987.1:0-27866 GCF_038088225.1 Cyrtonyx montezumae | reverse complement strand
GGATTGGGTCCCCTCCGCCTGCTGGGTCAAAGAAGGTGGTGTTTAGGTTTCGATCAGTTAGTAACATGGTGATGCCAGCAGCGAGAACTGGTAGGGAGAGTAGCAGGAGAATAGCGGTGATAAGAACGGATCAAACGAATAAGGGTGTTTGGTATTGTGATAGGGCTGGTGGTTTTATGTTAATGATGGTAGTAATAAAGTTAATGGCACCTAAAATTGATGATACGCCGGCTAGGTGAAGGGAGAAGATGGCTAGGTCTACGGATGCTCCGGCGTGGGCGAGGTTGCTGGCCAGAGGGGGGTAGACGGTTCATCCTGTACCAGCCCCGGCTTCTACTGTAGAGGAGGCAAGGAGGAGCAAGAAGGATGGGGGGAGGAGTCAGAAACTTATGTTATTCATGCGAGGGAAGGCCATATCTGGTGCGCCGATTATGAGTGGCACTAGTCAGTTCCCAAAGCCCCCGATCATAATAGGTATGACTATAAAGAAGATTATGACGAAGGCATGGGCTGTAACGATTACATTGTAGATTTGATCGTCTCCAAGGAGGGTGCCTGGTTGACCCAGCTCAGCACGAATTAGAAGGCTGAGTGCTGTGCCGACTATGCCCGCCCATGTGCCAAAGATCAAGTAGAGAGTGCCAATGTCTTTATGGTTGGTTGAAAATAATCATCGGTTGATGAAGGTCACAGGTAAGATGGCTGAGTGTTAAAGCGTTAGGCTGTAGTCCTTTTTACAGAGGTTTAATTCCTCTTCTTATCGACTCCGTAGTGAAATTCACGGTGAGTTGCAAACTCATTGATGCACATTAAAGGTGTGCCGGGGTCTGTGTAGGCAGAGGCCGAAGGGTAAGGCACCTAGCTGTTAACTAGGGCTTAATGGGATCGAGACCCATCTGCCTAGGCACAAGGCCTTAGTTTAATTAAAGCGTCTGATTTGCATTCAGGAGATACAGGTTAATGTCCTGTTGGTCTTAGTAGGGGCAGAAACTAAGAGAGTTTAACTCTTATTTAAGGCTTTGAAGGCCTTTGGTTTGGGCGGCAGGTTAATCCTAAGTTTCTATGTTATGGTGATGATTAGGGGGGATAGGGGCAGTAAGAGGGCTGATAGAGAAGCTAGAATAGCGGTGAGGGGGCTTGGTGTTTTATGTGCGTATCACAGTTTTATGTGGTTGGAGGAGTTGGGGGGGGAGTGTGATTGTTGAGTGGTATGCAAGGCGTAGGTAGAAAAATAATCCCAGGAGGGAGAGCAGGGCGATGATTGTAGCTGTGGGGGTTATTTCTTGTTTGGTGAGTTCTTGAATGATAAGTCATTTTGGCAGGAAGCCGGTAAGGGGTGGGAGGCCAGCTAGTGATAGGAGTGTGAGTATCAGGGTAGCGTTTATTATGGGGGCTTTTGTTCATGAGATGAGTATGGTTGATATTTTGAGGATTTTGGATTGATCCAGGGCTAAGAATACAGCTGATGTGAGTACTGTGTAGGTGATGAAAGAAAGTAAGGCGAGTTTAGGATTGTAAATGATGATCATTGTTATTCAGCCCAAGTGGGAGATGGATGAGAAGGCCATGATCTTTCGTGTTTGTGTCTGGTTTAAACCCATTCAGCCCCCTAATATTGTCGAGGTGATTGCTAGGAGGGCAAGGAGGGAGGGGCTGAGGGATTGTGATGTGAGCAATAATAGAGCTGTTGGGGGTAGTTTTAGGAGGGTTGAGAGTAGGAGGGCAGTGGTGAGGGAGGATCCTTGGAGTACTTCTGGGAATCAAAAGTGGAATGGGGCCAATCCGAGTTTGATTGAGATGGCCATTGTTAACATGAGGCAAGATACTGGGTCATTAAGCTGCGTGATGTCTCATTGGCCGGTGGACCAGGCGTTGATTATGCTTGAGAATAGGATTAGGGCGGATGCAGTTGATTGGGTGAGGAAGTATTTGATTGAGGCTTCAATTGCTCGTGGGTGGTGAGATTTTGAGATGAGGGGGATAATGGCCAGGGTGTTAATTTCCAGGCCTGTTCAGGCCATGATTCAGTGGTTGCTGGAGATTGTAATAGTGGTTCCTGCAATTAGGCTAAGGGTGATAATTAGCTTTGCATGGGGGTTCATTAGTAGGGGAGGGGATTGAACCATCATTTTCGGGGTATGGGCCCGATAGCTTGATTAGCTGACTCTACTAGAAAATAATATAGGGGAAGTATGAAGAGTTTTGATCTCTTCTGCGTAGGTTCGACTCCTACTTTTCTATAGGCGGAGGAAATGAGAGGGCTGTTATACCTCTATGTTCACTTTATCACAGTGATCCTTTGAGTTCAGGCACATTTCCTTAGATGGGGGGTAGGCCGGCATAGCTAATTGGTATGCTGGTGTGTCAGAGGCATAGGGCTAGTGTCAGGGGTAAGAAGTTTTTTCATAGGAGGTGTATTAGTTGGTCATAGCGGAATCGTGGGTAGGAGGCTCGGACTCACAGGAAAATGGATGAGAGGAGGAGGGTTTTTGTGGCCAATGCAATGGGGAATAGGTTGTGGGGGAGGTTTAGTGTGCTTGGGTTGAGGAATAGAATGGTGGTTAGGGTGTTTATGAGTATAATGTTGGCGTATTCGGCCAGGAAGAAGAGGGCGAATGGCCCTGCGGCGTATTCGACGTTGAATCCTGATACTAGTTCGGATTCACCTTCTGTGAGGTCGAATGGGGCTCGGTTGGTTTCGGCAAGGGTGGAGATGAATCATATTATTGCGAGGGGTCATGAGGAGAAAACAAGGTAGATTGGTTCTTGGGTGGTGGCCAGGGTGGACAGGGTATAGCCGCCACATAGGATCACTGTTGATAGAAGGATGATGGCTAAGGTGACCTCATAAGAGATTGTTTGGGCAACTGCCCGGAGGGCGCCAATTAGGGCATATTTTGAGTTAGATGCTCATCCTGATCATAGAAGGGAGTAGACGGTGAGGCTAGACATTGCTAGGAGGAATAGTAGTCCTAGGTTTATGTCGGCTATGGGGAATGGTAGGGGGAGGGGGATTCAAATGGTGAGGGCCAAGAGTAGGGCTAGGATGGGGGTAGAGATGAAGAGGAAGGGAGAGGAGGTGGATGGGCGAATGGGCTCTTTGATGAAGAGTTTCACCCCGTCTGCGATGGGTTGAAGTAGACCAAAAGGGCCCACGATGTTTGGGCCCTTTCGAGTTTGTATGTAGCTTAGGATTTTTCGTTCTACTAGTGTTAAGAAGGCTACAGCGACTAGGATGGGGAGTACGTAAGATAGGGATATGATTAATAGGCTTATCAGGGTTGGAGAGGCCATGGTAATAGCTAGGGAGAGGATTTGAACCTCTGGATAAAGGGCTTAAGCCTTTTGCATTTGCCAAGCTCTGCCACGCTAGCTGTGCCCTTTTCTAGGGGTTGGGGGGGGGGGGTGTTGGGGCCTCTTGGCAGTTGAGTTGGGTTCATTGCTTAGAGGGGGGGGGTGTGCTTTTGGTATTGACCCCACTTCTCCGGTCCTTTCGTACTAGGAGGAGTGTGCTCATAGATAGAAACCGACCTGGATTACTCCGGTCTGAACTCAGATCACGTAGGACTATTAATCGTTGAACAAACGAACCCTTAATAGCGGCTGCACCATTAGGTTGTCCTGATCCAACATCGAGGTCGTAAACCTCCTTGTCGATATGGGCTCTTGGAGGAGATTGCGCTGTTATCCCTGGGGTAGCTTGGTCCATTGATCAATTATATTGGGTCTAAGTTACTATTAGTACTTTGATGGGTAGGTCTAGGTGAAGAGTGGTGGTCTGGAAGGTTTGGAGGGTTTGTTTTTCTCCAAGGTCGCCCCAACCGAAAAATGCCGACCAAGTGTTTTGTGGTGGTGGGCCTGTGTAGGTTGATGTTGGTGTTAGGGTGGTCGGTGATTTTAAAGTTCCACAGGGTCTTCTCGTCTTATGTTCTCATTCTCGTTTTTGCACGGGAATACCAATTTCACTGATTGCTTACAGGAGACAGTTAAGACCTCGTTTAGCCATTCATACAAGTCCCGATTTATGGGACAATTGATTGCGCTACCTTTGCACGGTTAGGATACCGCGGCCGTTGAACGTCGTGGTCACTGGGCAGGCGTCACCTTTAATACTTGTTGGTTGCTAAAGGCTATGTTTTTGGGAAACAGTCGGGTCTTTAGGTTTGCCGAGTTCCTTCTGTAAGTTTTAATCGTCTAATGTAGGCGCCCCTGAGTTGGTCTAACAGGTTAAGGTAATATGTGGTCTTGTTGTGGTTGGTGATATAAGGTTGGGTCTGTTAATAATTTGTAAATGTAAGTTTGCGCTGTAGAGGAGGGTTCCAAGTTACTTATTTTAGCATTAATTCTTCTATAGTCATAGATTAACCTGCTTGGGGTAAGGGAGTCGAGTGGGTTTTAGGATTTTTAATTGTACGAGCTTTGACGCACTCTTTCGTTGATGGCTGCTTTAAGGCCCACAGTGTGGTGAGGGTAAGGTGCTAATCCGCTAGGAGAGGTTGTTTTCTTTTTCGAAGGAGCTGTACCTCCTTCGAATTGCTCTTAACCCCATCTTAAATTGGGTTAAAGGTTAGGGTTTCCTTGAAGGAGGGTTAAGGGGGAACTAAGATTCGTTTAGCAGGTAACCAGCTATCACCCAGCTCGATTGGCTTTTCACCTCTACTAATAAGTCTTCCCACTCTTTTGCGACAGAGACGGGTTTGCTCAGATTTTAGCTGCTTAAAAGTAGCTCGCTTGGGTTTCGGGGGGTCAAACTTTAGTTCGCTTTGCCTGATTGTTCTTGCTAAATCATGATGCAAGAGGTACAAGGGTTGGTCTTTGCTTTTTTTTGCTTTAAAGGTTTCATTATTATTTCATCTTTCCCTTGCGGTACGGTCTCTATTGCGCCTGAGTTTCCCTTTCTATCGCCTATACTAGGGCAAAGTTAGAATGTTTTGGTTTAGTTGGAAGCGAGGTTTGTTATTGCTTTTGAGGTGGGATTGGTTGGGCTAGAGTGGGCAATCAAGGCGATCTCGTCTGGAGATATCTTTCAGGTGTAAGCTGAATGCTTTGGGTTTATAGCTACGCCTTGGATAATCTAAGTGCACCTTCCGGTACACTTACCTTGTTACGACTTACCTCGTCTGTTAGCTTGTGCGGGGGGCTTATTATTTATGGGTGGGGAGAGGCTTGTGAAGAGGGTGACGGGCGGTATGTACGTACCCCAGAGCCGGCTTAAAGTGGGCTTTAGTGGGGAAGATGGTCTCACTTTACTGCTAAATCCTCCTTCCAAGGACGGTTTTCATGTCCTTTTTCGTTGGTGCTCTATAGTAGAGAATGTAGCCCATTTCTTCCACCTCATGGGCTATACCTTGACCTGTCTTATTAGCGGGGGCTATTGAGCGCACTGTTGTTCTTTCATTGGAGGTGGGCTGGCGACGGCGGTATGTAGGCTGTGTTGGCAAGAGGTGGTCGGGTGGATCGTGGATTATCGGTTACAGAACAGGCTCCTCTAGGTGGGTTTGGGGCACCGCCAAGTCCTTAGAGTTTTAAGCGTTTGTGCTCGTAATTCTCGGGCGGATACGTTGGTGGGGAAAAGGTATCTAGATTTAGGGCTAGGCATAGTGGGGTATCTAATCCCAGTTTGTGTCCTAGCTTTCGTGGGTTTAAGTTAGTCGTTAGGTTTAAGATGTTGTGTTGGGTTTTGGTGGATCTTGGGCTTATGACAGCTTAGTTGCATTTTAATCTTAATTGGTGGGGATAACGTATGGCCACTCTTTACGCCGGTGACTATTGATTCGGGCTTCTTGTATGACCGCGGTGGCTGGCACAAGATTTACCAGCCCTGTGGGCTGCTATGGCTAAGTCAAGTTTACACTTATTGCTTAATGTTAATTACTGCTGAGTACCCGTGGGGGTGTGGCAGGGCAAGGTGTTTTGGGCTACATACTTGGGTGTGCCTGATACCTACTCCTCTTGCTTGTGGGTGAAAGGTTTGAGGGTATTTTCACTGGGGCGCAGATACTTGCATGTATATGTCTAGCAGAAACCAATAGTAAGGTTAGGACTAAGTCTTTTGCTCTCGGGTATTGGGTACCGTCTTGGCATCTTCAGTACCATGCTTTGATGGATTAAGCTACGAGGGCGAATCTAGGGCAATTGGAGTGAGCATGGTTTGACAATATAAATAAAGTCTGATTTCAATGGTTTTGTGCGGAAATGATTTTTGTTTCGTGGTGTGTTTGGTACTGGAGTTTTATTAATAAAAAAGAATGTTTTATAGGATGGTGTATGCGTACTCTGTCAAAGACGGATTGAAAAAAAGGGTTTGTGGTGTTTAAAGAGAATTGTTTAAACGTAAATTAATTTTAAAAAACGTTTTAAAAACGTTTTAAAAATTAAATAAAAAATGAAGATAAAAATGTGGGAAATCTTCTAGTTTTGTTGAGAAAATAGAGGAGTTGAAAATTCGTAAAAATATGTCCGGCAAGCATTCACTAAATAGCACCATGTTGTCGGGGGGGGAGGAACCATAACCAAATGCGATCCAAAGTGCATCAGTGTCAAGGTGATACCAAATACACGCAAACCGTATCATTGAGGGACACGAGAGGTCTAGAACAGGACGGAAGGCAGGTGTAGTCCAGGCTTCACTTGAGTAGGACTCTGGCGACGGCACTGTGAAGGGCAACCTGTGAAGAAGCCCCGAAAAAAGAGGAACCAACAGCAAAAGATGAGATAAGATGCCGCGATCACGGACTAAAGAGGGGAAAACCATCCACAGATGACTTCGTGAAAAGTGAGGAAATCAGGAGTAAAGCGGGTGATGGCCCTGACCGAGGAACCAGAGGCGCAAAAGAGCAAGAGGGGCGAGGGGTGTAGGGGGAAAGAATGGGCCTGAAGCTAGTCATGATAAACATTACGAGCAGGGGTTGCTGATCTCTCGTGAGGGGTACGATCAATAAATCCATCTGGTACGTCTAGCATAACCAGATGTGGAGGCTACATGAATATGCAAGATTATGTCCGGTAAGCATTCATAGTTAGTGTCTCTTGGGGGGGGAGGGACAAAGGACATGGTGGTTAGCTAGATGGGTCCTAGAACATGCACTAGATTGTACATTGGGATAAATGGGGATTAAAGGTGGATGTCCGTCTACATATAATGGGCTTAGAACGTATATAGATTGTATTACTGTGACCATAATGTATGGGGCATATAAAAATATGCACGACGTACATAGAAAATACCCCCCTGGGGGGGAAGGGGGGGGTACATTCAATAGGGGAGTTGTATTAAAAATGGGTTGTTCCTGTAGTTGAGAACAACAATGGCTTTTCAAGCCGTAGTCCTTGGGGTGAAACCAAGCGGGAATATATGACCTATTTTGTGATTTTTCTTGGGGTGAGTTTTGTGTTGGGGGCTTTGGCTGTGGCGTCTAACCCTTCTCCCTATTATGGGGTGGTGGGGTTGGTGTTGGGGTCTGTGGTAGGGTGTGGGTGATTGATGAGTTTGGGTGTTTCTTTTGTTTCTTTGGCGTTGTTTATGATTTATTTGGGGGGTATGTTAGTAGTTTTTGTTTATTCAGTGTCTTTGGCAGCTGACCCCTATCCAGAGGCATGGGGGGGATTGGGGGGTAGTGGGGTATGGGTTGGGGTTGGTTTTGGTAGTTGTTTTGGGGGTGGTGTTGGGCGGTGGTGTTGAGTTTTGCAAGGAAGGGGTGGTGACTGTTGATGGTGGTGGGGTGTCCTTGGTACGGTTAGATTTTAGTGGGGTTGCGATGTTTTACTCATATGGGGTTGGGTTGTTTTTGATTGCTGGGTGAGGTTTGTTGTTAGTTTTGTTCGTTGTGTTGGAGCTTGTTCGAGGGTTGTCTCGGGGGGCTATTCGGGCTGTCTAGGGGAGTCAGAAAGTAGTTTATTTGAAAACACCAGCTTTGGGAGCTGGAGAGAGAGGTTTAAGTCCTTTTTTTCTGAGTTCACTCTAAGAAGGGGAAGGTCTTCAGTCTTTGGTTTACAAGACCAATGTTTTTTATAAACTATTAGAGTATTAGAGTTTAAGTATTTTGTTTTCTAAAGTTCCGACAATGGGGAAGAGGATTAGGAGGGTGGTAAAGTAAGAGAGGGATGCTAGTTGGCCAATGATGATGAAGGGGTGTTCTACTGGCTGGCTGCCAATTCAGGTGAGAATGAAGAGGTTGGCTGCTAGAAGTCAGAATAGTAATTGGGATAAGGGACGGAATGTTATGGTTCGTTGTTTGGATTTATGGAGGAGTGGAATTAGAAAGAGGATAAACACGGAAGCTGCTAGTGCGAGAACACCTCCGAGTTTGTTCGGGATGGAGCGTAGGATAGCATAGGCAAATAGGAAATATCATTCTGGCTTGATGTGCGGGGGTGTTGTTAGGGGGTTGGCTGGAGTAAAGTTTTCTGGGTCGCCCAAAAGGTTGGGGGAGAATAGGGCTAGTGTGAGTAGGGGGGTGATTATGAGTGCTAGTCCCAGGATGTCCTTGAGGGAGTAGTACGGGTGGAAGGGGATCTTGTCAGAGTTTGAGGAGATCCCAAGGGGGTTATTTGAGCCTGATTCGTGTAAGAAGGCGAGGTGAATGATGGTAATTCCTGCGATGATGAAGGGCAGGAGGAAGTGGAGGGCGAAAAATCGGGTGAGGGTTGGGTTGTCCACTGAAAATCCCCCTCAGGCCCACTCCACTAAGGTCTGTCCGATGTACGGGACGGCTGAGAATAGGTTGGTGATGACAGTAGCCCCTCAGAAGGATATTTGCCCCCATGGGAGGACGTAGCCTACGAAGGCGGTGGCTATGAGTGTTAGGAGGAGGATGACCCCTGTGTTTCAAGTCTCTTTGTAGAGATAGGAGCCGTAGTAGATGCCCCGTCCGATGTGTAAGTAGATACAGATGAAGAAGAATGAGGCGCCGTTTGCGTGTAGGTTGCGAATTAGTCACCCATACTGTACGTTTCGACATGTATGTGCGACTGAGGAGAAAGCTAGGGTGGTGTCTGCGGTGTAGTGCGCAGCCAGGAGGAGTCCTGTAATGATTTGGGTAGCCAGGCAGACTGCTAGTAGGGAGCCGAAGTTTCATCAGGCGGAAATGTTGGATGGGGTTGGGAGGTCAATTAGGGAGTTGTTAATGATTTTTATAAGTGGGTGGGATTTTCGAATGTTGGGGGCCATTAGTTGTTTGGGAGAATTAGGATAATTGTTATGATTGTGAGGGCGAATGATCCTAGGTATGTTTTGATTATGCCCGTGTGGAGAGAGGTGGAGAGTTTGGCCATTGTTAGGTGTAGGTTTGCAAGGCCCTCAGGGCCCATTTTTTTATATCATGCCATATCAATCAGGTGGGAGGCGATTTTTTGGCCTGCGTGGAGGGGAATGAGGGGGTTAAGTCGATGTGTGAGGTGATTGAAGTAGCCCAGTGAGAGGGAGAAGTTCGTAAGGGGGTTTTGTTTGGGGAGGGGAGGAGTGTTGGATAGCTCAAGGGCTAGGGTGAGTCCTAGGACGGTGACAATAATGGCGGCAGTTTTTGTGATGGTTGGCATGGTTATTGGGGGTGTTTTCGTTGGTAGCATGATGGAGGAAATTAGGAGGCCCGCTATAATGCTGCCTAGGGCTAGTCGGATGATTGGGAAAATGGCTGATGGGGTGGTTTCGTTGATCGGTGTAATTGGCGGGGTGCGATTAAATCCTGTTTGGACTAGGATTGTTATGCGTAGGCTGTAGGTTGCGGTGAAGGATGTGGCGAGTAGTGTGAGTGTTAGGGCTCAGGTGTTAGTGTATGAGGTGTTTAGGCTTTCGATAATGAGGTCTTTAGAGTAGAAGCCAGCTAGGAAGGGAGTTCCGATTAGAGCGAGGTTGCCGATG
The DNA here is from genome assembly GCF_038088225.1 of Cyrtonyx montezumae. Classification (NCBI taxonomy): domain Eukaryota; kingdom Metazoa; phylum Chordata; class Aves; order Galliformes; family Odontophoridae; genus Cyrtonyx; species Cyrtonyx montezumae. The sequence goes on along the minus strand of NW_027071987.1, from coordinate 18,007 downwards.
GTGAGGCATGAAGTAGTTATAGGGAGGGTTTTTTGTAGGTGGCCTATTTTGCGGATGTCTTGTTCTCCGTTTAGGCTGTGGATGATTAGGCCCGAGCAGAGGAATAGTATGGCCTTGAAGAAGGCATGGGTGGAGATGTGGAGGAAGGCTAGTTGGGGAAGGTCAAGTCCGATTGTGACTATTATGAGGCCTAGTTGGCTTGAGGTGGAGAAGGCAATAATTTTTTTGATATCATTTTGGGTGAGGGCGCATGTGGCGGCAAAGAGTGTGGATAGGGCACCGAGACAAAGGCATGTGGTTAGGGCTGCTTTATTAGAGGCCAAGAGTGGGTGCATGCGGATGAGGAGGAAGATTCCTGCTACTACTATTGTACTGGAGTGGAGTAGTGCGGAGACTGGTGTTGGGCCCTCTATCGCTGCTGGGAGTCAGGGGTGTAGGCCGAATTGGGCTGATTTGCCCGTGGCGGCGAGGATGAGGCCTAGGAGGGGGAGGAGAGGTGTTTGGTGTGGGTTGATGGCCTGTTGAAGTTCTCATGAGTTTAGTGAGGAGGCCAGTCATGCTATGCTAAGGATGAGGCCAATGTCTCCGATTCGATTGTAGATTATGGCTTGAAGGGCGGCTGTATTTGCCTCAGCTCGTCCTTGTCATCAGCCGATGAGGAGGAATGATATGACTCCTACTCCCTCTCATCCAACAAACAGGAGGAATATGTTGTTTGCGATGGTCAGTGTTAATATGGCAATGAGGAATGCTAATAGGTAGGTGGAGAATTTTGTGATAAGGGGTTCTGAGGCTATGTACCACGTTGCGAATTCTAGGATGGATCAGGACACAAATAGTGCAATGGGGAAGAATATTATGGAATATGAATCTATTTTAAGGGTTAATGGGATTTTGAAGTTGGGGGTGAGTTGTCATTCTCAGTAGGTTGTGAGGGCTTCTATTCCTGAGTGGGTGAAGGCGGCTGTTGGGATGAGGCTAATTAGGAAGGCGGCTTTGATGGTTTTGGAGATGGTTAGGGGGGTGGTTTTGAGCTTAAGTAGAGGGGAGAGAGTGATCGGGGTGAGGAGAATTATGAGTGTTAGGGGTGTTAGGGAGTTTAGGAGTAGGGCTGTTTCCATTACTTTTACTTGGAGTTGCACCAAGATGAGTGGCTCCTAAGACCAGTGGATTACTTTTATCCTTTAAAAGTTAAGGGGGCCGAGGTTTGAAGCTCGGATGCAGGAGTTAGCAGTTCTTGCTGATTTGGTTTTCCCCCCTCGGCCAATAAGGAGGTTTGAACTCCTATTTTTAGAATCACAATCTAATGTTTGGGTTAAACTATGTTAGCATAAGGGGGCTCCGGAGATTAGTTCTGGTTTAAGGATGAGGGCTAGTAGGGGGGCAATGTGGAGGGTCATGAGGAGGTGTTCTCGTGTGTTTGAGTTTTGGATAGATGTGATGTGGGTTGGGAGGATCCCTCGTTGGGTGGACAGGAGTATGTAGAGGGTGTAGGATACTGTTAGTAGTGTTGCAGTTCCAGTTAGGATGATGGTAGGGGAGGACCAGTTAAAGAGGGATGTTATGATTATTAGTTCGGCTATTAGGTTAGTGGTTGGGGGGAGTGCCATATTGGTTAGGTTTGCTAGTAATCATCATGTGGATATGAGTGGGAGGAGAGGTTGCAGGCCTCGTGTGAGTATGAGGATGCGGCTGTGTGTGCGTTCGTAGTTTGTGTTAGCCAGGCAGAATAGTAGGGAGGATGTAAGTCCGTGTGAGATTATAAGAATTATTGCTCCATGGAATGATCAGTGAGTTTGGATTATGCTTGCGGCGATTACTAGGCCCATGTGGCTTACGGATGAGTAGGCGATTAGGGATTTTAGGTCTGTTTGGCGTAGGCAAATGGAGCTGGTTATTAGGGCCCCCCATAGGGCTAAAGTGAGAAATGGATAGCAGAGGTGTGAGGGTGGTGGTGGTCCCATGAGGAGTGTCATTCGTATAATTCCGTATCCACCCAGCTTAAGTAAGAGGGCTGCAAGGAGTATGGACCCAGCAATGGGTGCCTCTACGTGGGCTTTGGGGAGTCATAGGTGGAGACCATATAGTGGGGCTTTAACTATGAACGCTACTAGGAGGGCCAGGTTAAATGCCAGGCCTGATCATTGGGTTAGGGGGTCTGGTGGGGTTAGTTTGAGGACTGGCAGGTGCAGGGTCCCAATTTTTGAGTGGAGGTATAGGATGGCGATTAATAGAGGTAGCGAGCTGATTAGGGTGTAGAATAGCAGGTAGATGCCAGCGCTAAGTCGTTCTGGTTGGTTTCCCCATCGTGTGATGAGGATTAGGGTTGGGATTAGGGTAGCTTCAAATGCGATATAGAATAGAACAAGCTCTGTGGCTGAGAATGCTAGGATGATGAAAGGTTGAATGATAATTAAGGCTGAAATAAATATTCGCTTTCGTGCATTGGGTTCGTGTTGTAAGTGCCCTTGGCTTGCTAGGATTATGAGGGGGAGAAATCAGCAGGAGAGGGCCAACAGCGGGGTTGAGATTTGGTCGATGTTTGTTCAAGGTGTTAGGCTTTTTGCAGGGTAGTAAGATGGGGTGAGTCATTGAAGGCTGATGGTGGCGATCAAGAGACTGTATGTTGTGGTGTTAGTTCATAGGGTCTTGGGTGGGGATAAAAGGGCTGTGGGGAGGAGTATGGCTGTTGGGAGGATGATTTTTAACATTGTAGGAGGTTTAGGGTGTGCAGGTGGTCGGAGCCGTGTGTTCGTGTGGATGCAACTAGTATGGCTAGTCCAGTTCCAGCTTCGCAGGCCGAGAAGGCTAGTATGAGGATGGGGGTTAAGGTGAAGGATGGGGTTGAGTTCTCGACTGATCATAGAGAGAGGGGGATGAATATGGATAGTATCATGCTTTCTAGGCAGAGGAGGGCGGAGATGAGGTGGGTTCGGTGGAATGCTAGTCCGAGGCTGCTAAGGGCGAATGCGGCGTAGAAGCTAAAGTGTAGGGGTGACATGAGGAAGTTATAGGTGGGGCTATAATTTGCTGGGTCGAAACCAGCTGTCTTGATTAGACTAACTTCCTGTTACTCTGCTCATTCTAGGCCGCCCTGTATTCATTCATAGATTAGGCCTAGTGTAAGGAGTGTGATGATGGTAGTGGTTCAAGTGAGGGTTGTGGTGGGGGACTGGAGTTGGGTGGCTCATGGGAGGGGTAGGAGTAGGGCGATTTCTAGGTCGAACAGCAGGAACAGGATGGCTACTGAGGAAGAATCGAACTGAGAAGGGGAGTCGAGCTGATCCCAGGGGGTCGAATCCGCACTCGTACGGTGATAATTTTTCTGAGTCTGGGTTTATTTGGGCTAATCAGAAGTTTAGGAGGGTTAATGCAGTGCTAAGGGTGAGGGTGAGGGACAATGTGAATGTGAGGGTATTCATTGCTCTTCTCCGGATCGTGGGCCGGACTTTAGAGATTGGAAGTCAATTGTAATGGTTATACTAGAAGAGCAGGATCCTCATCAGTAAATAGTTATGTAGAGGAATAGTCAAATGATGTCTACGAAGTGTCAATATCAAGCTGCTGCTTCGAATCCGAAGTGGTGGCTAGATGTGAAGTGGAATTTAGCTAGTCGGAGGAGGCAGGTTGATAAGAATAATGAGCCGATGATTACGTGTAGGCCGTGGAATCCTGTGGCAACGAAGAAGGTGGAGCCGTATACGCTATCTGCGATTGAGAAGGATGTTTCGTAGTATTCTATTGCTTGAAGGGCGGTGAAGTAAAATCCTAGGAGGATGGTCAAGGTGAGTGCGTGGATGGCTTGTTTACGGTTGCGCTCTGTGATGCTGTGGTGGGCTCATGTTACGGTGACGCCAGAGGCTAGTAAGATTGCTGTGTTTAGGAGTGGTACTTCCAGGGGGTTCAGGGGCTTGATTCCTGTGGGGGGTCATTGTCCTCCAAGTTCTGGTGTTGGGGCTAAGCTAGAGTGGAAGAAGGCTCAAAAGAATCCTAAGAAGAAGAAGGCTTCTGATGTAATAAAGAGGATTATCCCGTATCGAAGGCCTTTTTGTACGGTGGGGGTGTGGTGGCCCTGGAAGGTGCTCTCTCGAACAATGTCTCGTCATCATTGGAATATGATTAGGAGTATTGAGAGGAGGCCTATTGCCAGTAGAGTGGAGGAGTTGTAGTGGAATCATATGATTAAGCCTGAGGTGGTTAGGAGTGCTGCGGCTGCGCCGAAGATGGGCCATGGGCTTGGGTCGACTATGTGATAAGAGTGTGCTTGGTGTGCCATTAGATATTTTCTTGTAAGTAGAGGGTCAGGAGGAGTACGAATACGTAAGCTTGGATTATGGCGACTGCCACTTCTAAGATAGTTAGTAGAAATAGGATAAGTGCTGTTAAGATTGAGATGGGTGGTATTATTGGGAGGAGGGTGATTGTAGCTGTAGAGATGAGTTGGATAAGTAGGTGGCCGGCTGTGAGGTTGGCGGTTAGACGCACTCCTAGGGCTAGGGGTCGGATGAGTAGGCTGGTTGTTTCGATAAGGATAAGTGCTGGGATTAGGGGGGTTGGGGTCCCTTCAGGGAGTAGGTGGCCTAGAGAGGTGGAGGGCTGGTTTCGTAGGCCTACGAGGAGTGTAGCCAGTCAAAGTGGGAAAGCTAAGGCTATGTTTATGGATAGTTGGGTAGTTGGGGTGAAGGTATAGGGGAGGAGGCCTAAGAGGTTGATTGATAAGAGGAAGAATATAAGTGAGGTTAATAGGAGGGCTCATTTATGACCGGCTTTATTCAGGGGGCTTATTAGTTGTTTTGTGATAAGGTGAGTTAATCAAAGTTGGAGGGTGGATAGACGGTTGCTAATTCATCGGCGTCCGGGTGATGGTAGTAGGAGGGCAGGGAAGAGCAGGGATAGGGGGATTAGGGGGATGCCCATGAGGTATGGGCTTGAGAATTGGTCGAAGAAGCTTAAGTTCATGGTCAGGTTCAAGGGGTGGGTTTTGTTGGTAAGGTTTTATTTGAGGGGGGGTTTGTAGGGGTGAAGGATAAAAGTTTGGGTTGAATTAGTAGGGAGAAGGCGAATCAGGTTAAGAGTATAATGGTAAATCATGGGTTTGGGTTTAGTTGGGGCATATCATTAAGGAGGAGCTTTCCTCTTTCTCTAGCTTAAAAGGCTAGTGCTGGGTGCATAGCTTCTTAATGGTTAGGATGATAGAAGTGAGGATCAGATTTCGAAGTGCTTAAGGGGGGTGGATTCTACTACGATGGGTATGAAGCTATGGTTGGCTCCGCAGATTTCTGAACATTGGCCGTAGAACACTCCGGGCCGGGCAGTGATGAAGGAGGTTTGGTTAAGTCGTCCGGGGATGGCGTCTGTTTTAACCCCTAGGGTTGGGATGGCTCAGGAGTGGAGGACATCATCAGCGGTGATGATGATTCGGATGGGGGATTCTATGGGGATTACGACGCGATGGTCAACTTCTAGGAGGCGGAAGTAGCCCTGGGGGAGGTCTGTTGTTGGGATTATGTAGGAGTCGAATGAGAGATCTTTAAAGTCAGTATATTCATAGGTTCAATATCATTGGTGACCAATGGCTTTTAGTGTAAGGTCGGGTTCGTCAATCTCGTCCATCATATAGAGGATTTGCAGGGAGGGGAGGGCGAGTAAGACGAGGACAACGGCAGGGAGGATGGTTCAGATTAGTTCGACTTCTTGGGCGTCGACGGTATTAGAGGATAATTTTTCTAAGAGCATGAGCGTTAAGAGGTACAATACTAGGCTGCAGATTGCTAGGGCCACTATTAGGGCGTGGTCGTGGAATTCAACGAGTTCTTCTATGATGGGGGATGAGGCGTCTTGGAATCCTAGTTGAGAGTGGTTTGCCATAAGAGATGTATAGGGTTTTCACCTATAATTTAGTCCTGACAAGGCTATGTAATTGGTTTACTAACGTCTCATAAGAAAGAAGCACTAATTGGTTTGATGCGGTTGGCTTGAAACCAGCATGTGAGGGTTCGATTCCTTCCTTTCTTGCACTTGGACAAAGGTTGGTTCCTCGAAGGTGTGGTAGGGGGGAGGGCAGCCGTGGATCCATTCGATATTGGTGGCAATTAGTTCTGGCTGTAGTACTTTTCGTTTAGCTGAGAAGGCTTCTCAAACGATAAATATAAGCATGATTACGGCTGTTATTGAAATTAAGGAGCCGATTGAGGATAGAGTATTTCATAGGGCATATGCGTCTGGGTAGTCTGAGTAGCGTCGGGGCATGCCGGCTAGTCCTAGGAAGTGTTGTGGGAAGAAGGTTAGGTTGACCCCTACAAATATTACCCCAAAGTGTGCTTTGGTTCATGTGGGGTGCAGGGTGAATCCTGTGAGGAGGGGGAATCAGTGGGTGAATCCTGCTAGGATGGCGAAGACTGCTCCTATTGAGAGGACATAGTGGAAGTGGGCAACTACGTAGTAAGTGTCGTGAAGAGCGATGTCTAGGGAAGAGTTGGCAAGGACAATGCCTGTTAGCCCGCCAATAGTGAAGAGGAAAATAAACCCCAGGGCCCATAGCATAGGGGGGTCCCATTTGATTGTTCCTCCGTGCAGGGTGGCAAGTCAGCTGAAGACTTTAATGCCGGTTGGGATGGCGATGATTATGGTAGCTGATGTGAAGTAGGCTCGAGTATCGACGTCCATTCCAACAGTGAACATGTGGTGGGCCCATACAATGAAGCCTAGGAATCCGATTGAAAGTATCGCCCATACCATCCCTATGTACCCGAAAGGTTCTTTTTTACCCGCGTAGAAGGCAACTACGTGTGAAATAATTCCAAACCCTGGGAGAATGAGGATGTAGACTTCAGGATGGCCGAAGAATCAGAATAGATGTTGGTACAGGATTGGGTCCCCTCCGCCTGCTGGGTCAAAGAAGGTGGTGTTTAGGTTTCGATCAGTTAGTAACATGGTGATGCCAGCAGCGAGAACTGGTAGGGAGAGTAGCAGGAGAATAGCGGTGATAAGAACGGATCAAACGAATAAGGGTGTTTGGTATTGTGATAGGGCTGGTGGTTTTATGTTAATGATGGTAGTAATAAAGTTAATGGCACCTAAAATTGATGATACGCCGGCTAGGTGAAGGGAGAAGATGGCTAGGTCTACGGATGCTCCGGCGTGGGCGAGGTTGCTGGCCAGAGGGGGGTAGACGGTTCATCCTGTACCAGCCCCGGCTTCTACTGTAGAGGAGGCAAGGAGGAGCAAGAAGGATGGGGGGAGGAGTCAGAAACTTATGTTATTCATGCGAGGGAAGGCCATATCTGGTGCGCCGATTATGAGTGGCACTAGTCAGTTCCCAAAGCCCCCGATCATAATAGGTATGACTATAAAGAAGATTATGACGAAGGCATGGGCTGTAACGATTACATTGTAGATTTGATCGTCTCCAAGGAGGGTGCCTGGTTGACCCAGCTCAGCACGAATTAGAAGGCTGAGTGCTGTGCCGACTATGCCCGCCCATGTGCCAAAGATCAAGTAGAGAGTGCCAATGTCTTTATGGTTGGTTGAAAATAATCATCGGTTGATGAAGGTCACAGGTAAGATGGCTGAGTGTTAAAGCGTTAGGCTGTAGTCCTTTTTACAGAGGTTTAATTCCTCTTCTTATCGACTCCGTAGTGAAATTCACGGTGAGTTGCAAACTCATTGATGCACATTAAAGGTGTGCCGGGGTCTGTGTAGGCAGAGGCCGAAGGGTAAGGCACCTAGCTGTTAACTAGGGCTTAATGGGATCGAGACCCATCTGCCTAGGCACAAGGCCTTAGTTTAATTAAAGCGTCTGATTTGCATTCAGGAGATACAGGTTAATGTCCTGTTGGTCTTAGTAGGGGCAGAAACTAAGAGAGTTTAACTCTTATTTAAGGCTTTGAAGGCCTTTGGTTTGGGCGGCAGGTTAATCCTAAGTTTCTATGTTATGGTGATGATTAGGGGGGATAGGGGCAGTAAGAGGGCTGATAGAGAAGCTAGAATAGCGGTGAGGGGGCTTGGTGTTTTATGTGCGTATCACAGTTTTATGTGGTTGGAGGAGTTGGGGGGGAGTGTGATTGTTGAGTGGTATGCAAGGCGTAGGTAGAAAAATAATCCCAGGAGGGAGAGCAGGGCGATGATTGTAGCTGTGGGGGTTATTTCTTGTTTGGTGAGTTCTTGAATGATAAGTCATTTTGGCAGGAAGCCGGTAAGGGGTGGGAGGCCAGCTAGTGATAGGAGTGTGAGTATCAGGGTAGCGTTTATTATGGGGGCTTTTGTTCATGAGATGAGTATGGTTGATATTTTGAGGATTTTGGATTGATCCAGGGCTAAGAATACAGCTGATGTGAGTACTGTGTAGGTGATGAAAGAAAGTAAGGCGAGTTTAGGATTGTAAATGATGATCATTGTTATTCAGCCCAAGTGGGAGATGGATGAGAAGGCCATGATCTTTCGTGTTTGTGTCTGGTTTAAACCCATTCAGCCCCCTAATATTGTCGAGGTGATTGCTAGGAGGGCAAGGAGGGAGGGGCTGAGGGATTGTGATGTGAGCAATAATAGAGCTGTTGGGGGTAGTTTTAGGAGGGTTGAGAGTAGGAGGGCAGTGGTGAGGGAGGATCCTTGGAGTACTTCTGGGAATCAAAAGTGGAATGGGGCCAATCCGAGTTTGATTGAGATGGCCATTGTTAACATGAGGCAAGATACTGGGTCATTAAGCTGCGTGATGTCTCATTGGCCGGTGGACCAGGCGTTGATTATGCTTGAGAATAGGATTAGGGCGGATGCAGTTGATTGGGTGAGGAAGTATTTGATTGAGGCTTCAATTGCTCGTGGGTGGTGAGATTTTGAGATGAGGGGGATAATGGCCAGGGTGTTAATTTCCAGGCCTGTTCAGGCCATGATTCAGTGGTTGCTGGAGATTGTAATAGTGGTTCCTGCAATTAGGCTAAGGGTGATAATTAGCTTTGCATGGGGGTTCATTAGTAGGGGAGGGGATTGAACCATCATTTTCGGGGTATGGGCCCGATAGCTTGATTAGCTGACTCTACTAGAAAATAATATAGGGGAAGTATGAAGAGTTTTGATCTCTTCTGCGTAGGTTCGACTCCTACTTTTCTATAGGCGGAGGAAATGAGAGGGCTGTTATACCTCTATGTTCACTTTATCACAGTGATCCTTTGAGTTCAGGCACATTTCCTTAGATGGGGGGTAGGCCGGCATAGCTAATTGGTATGCTGGTGTGTCAGAGGCATAGGGCTAGTGTCAGGGGTAAGAAGTTTTTTCATAGGAGGTGTATTAGTTGGTCATAGCGGAATCGTGGGTAGGAGGCTCGGACTCACAGGAAAATGGATGAGAGGAGGAGGGTTTTTGTGGCCAATGCAATGGGGAATAGGTTGTGGGGGAGGTTTAGTGTGCTTGGGTTGAGGAATAGAATGGTGGTTAGGGTGTTTATGAGTATAATGTTGGCGTATTCGGCCAGGAAGAAGAGGGCGAATGGCCCTGCGGCGTATTCGACGTTGAATCCTGATACTAGTTCGGATTCACCTTCTGTGAGGTCGAATGGGGCTCGGTTGGTTTCGGCAAGGGTGGAGATGAATCATATTATTGCGAGGGGTCATGAGGAGAAAACAAGGTAGATTGGTTCTTGGGTGGTGGCCAGGGTGGACAGGGTATAGCCGCCACATAGGATCACTGTTGATAGAAGGATGATGGCTAAGGTGACCTCATAAGAGATTGTTTGGGCAACTGCCCGGAGGGCGCCAATTAGGGCATATTTTGAGTTAGATGCTCATCCTGATCATAGAAGGGAGTAGACGGTGAGGCTAGACATTGCTAGGAGGAATAGTAGTCCTAGGTTTATGTCGGCTATGGGGAATGGTAGGGGGAGGGGGATTCAAATGGTGAGGGCCAAGAGTAGGGCTAGGATGGGGGTAGAGATGAAGAGGAAGGGAGAGGAGGTGGATGGGCGAATGGGCTCTTTGATGAAGAGTTTCACCCCGTCTGCGATGGGTTGAAGTAGACCAAAAGGGCCCACGATGTTTGGGCCCTTTCGAGTTTGTATGTAGCTTAGGATTTTTCGTTCTACTAGTGTTAAGAAGGCTACAGCGACTAGGATGGGGAGTACGTAAGATAGGGATATGATTAATAGGCTTATCAGGGTTGGAGAGGCCATGGTAATAGCTAGGGAGAGGATTTGAACCTCTGGATAAAGGGCTTAAGCCTTTTGCATTTGCCAAGCTCTGCCACGCTAGCTGTGCCCTTTTCTAGGGGTTGGGGGGGGGGGGTGTTGGGGCCTCTTGGCAGTTGAGTTGGGTTCATTGCTTAGAGGGGGGGGGTGTGCTTTTGGTATTGACCCCACTTCTCCGGTCCTTTCGTACTAGGAGGAGTGTGCTCATAGATAGAAACCGACCTGGATTACTCCGGTCTGAACTCAGATCACGTAGGACTATTAATCGTTGAACAAACGAACCCTTAATAGCGGCTGCACCATTAGGTTGTCCTGATCCAACATCGAGGTCGTAAACCTCCTTGTCGATATGGGCTCTTGGAGGAGATTGCCTGTTATCCCTGGGGTAGCTTGGTCCATTGATCAATTATATTGGGTCTAAGTTACTATTAGTACTTTGATGGGTAGGTCTAGGTGAAGAGTGGTGGTCTGGAAGGTTTGGAGGGTTTGTTTTTCTCCAAGGTCGCCCCAACCGAAAAATGCCGACCAAGTGTTTTGTGGTGGTGGGCCTGTGTAGGTTGATGTTGGTGTTAGGGTGGTCGGTGATTTTAAAGTTCCACAGGGTCTTCTCGTCTTATGTTCTCATTCTCGTTTTTGCACGGGAATACCAATTTCACTGATTGCTTACAGGAGACAGTTAAGACCTCGTTTAGCCATTCATACAAGTCCCGATTTATGGGACAATTGATTGCGCTACCTTTGCACGGTTAGGATACCGCGGCCGTTGAACGTCGTGGTCACTGGGCAGGCGTCACCTTTAATACTTGTTGGTTGCTAAAGGCTATGTTTTTGGGAAACAGTCGGGTCTTTAGGTTTGCCGAGTTCCTTCTGTAAGTTTTAATCGTCTAATGTAGGCGCCCCTGAGTTGGTCTAACAGGTTAAGGTAATATGTGGTCTTGTTGTGGTTGGTGATATAAGGTTGGGTCTGTTAATAATTTGTAAATGTAAGTTTGCGCTGTAGAGGAGGGTTCCAAGTTACTTATTTTAGCATTAATTCTTCTATAGTCATAGATTAACCTGCTTGGGGTAAGGGAGTCGAGTGGGTTTTAGGATTTTTAATTGTACGAGCTTTGACGCACTCTTTCGTTGATGGCTGCTTTAAGGCCCACAGTGTGGTGAGGGTAAGGTGCTAATCCGCTAGGAGAGGTTGTTTTCTTTTTCGAAGGAGCTGTACCTCCTTCGAATTGCTCTTAACCCCATCTTAAATTGGGTTAAAGGTTAGGGTTTCCTTGAAGGAGGGTTAAGGGGGAACTAAGATTCGTTTAGCAGGTAACCAGCTATCACCCAGCTCGATTGGCTTTTCACCTCTACTAATAAGTCTTCCCACTCTTTTGCGACAGAGACGGGTTTGCTCAGATTTTAGCTGCTTAAAAGTAGCTCGCTTGGGTTTCGGGGGGTCAAACTTTAGTTCGCTTTGCCTGATTGTTCTTGCTAAATCATGATGCAAGAGGTACAAGGGTTGGTCTTTGCTTTTTTTTGCTTTAAAGGTTTCATTATTATTTCATCTTTCCCTTGCGGTACGGTCTCTATTGCGCCTGAGTTTCCCTTTCTATCGCCTATACTAGGGCAAAGTTAGAATGTTTTGGTTTAGTTGGAAGCGAGGTTTGTTATTGCTTTTGAGGTGGGATTGGTTGGGCTAGAGTGGGCAATCAAGGCGATCTCGTCTGGAGATATCTTTCAGGTGTAAGCTGAATGCTTTGGGTTTATAGCTACGCCTTGGATAATCTAAGTGCACCTTCCGGTACACTTACCTTGTTACGACTTACCTCGTCTGTTAGCTTGTGCGGGGGGCTTATTATTTATGGGTGGGGAGAGGCTTGTGAAGAGGGTGACGGGCGGTATGTACGTACCCCAGAGCCGGCTTAAAGTGGGCTTTAGTGGGGAAGATGGTCTCACTTTACTGCTAAATCCTCCTTCCAAGGACGGTTTTCATGTCCTTTTTCGTTGGTGCTCTATAGTAGAGAATGTAGCCCATTTCTTCCACCTCATGGGCTATACCTTGACCTGTCTTATTAGCGGGGGCTATTGAGCGCACTGTTGTTCTTTCATTGGAGGTGGGCTGGCGACGGCGGTATGTAGGCTGTGTTGGCAAGAGGTGGTCGGGTGGATCGTGGATTATCGGTTACAGAACAGGCTCCTCTAGGTGGGTTTGGGGCACCGCCAAGTCCTTAGAGTTTTAAGCGTTTGTGCTCGTAATTCTCGGGCGGATACGTTGGTGGGGAAAAGGTATCTAGATTTAGGGCTAGGCATAGTGGGGTATCTAATCCCAGTTTGTGTCCTAGCTTTCGTGGGTTTAAGTTAGTCGTTAGGTTTAAGATGTTGTGTTGGGTTTTGGTGGATCTTGGGCTTATGACAGCTTAGTTGCATTTTAATCTTAATTGGTGGGGATAACGTATGGCCACTCTTTACGCCGGTGACTATTGATTCGGGCTTCTTGTATGACCGCGGTGGCTGGCACAAGATTTACCAGCCCTGTGGGCTGCTATGGCTAAGTCAAGTTTACACTTATTGCTTAATGTTAATTACTGCTGAGTACCCGTGGGGGTGTGGCAGGGCAAGGTGTTTTGGGCTACATACTTGGGTGTGCCTGATACCTACTCCTCTTGCTTGTGGGTGAAAGGTTTGAGGGTATTTTCACTGGGGCGCAGATACTTGCATGTATATGTCTAGCAGAAACCAATAGTAAGGTTAGGACTAAGTCTTTTGCTCTCGGGTATTGGGTACCGTCTTGGCATCTTCAGTACCATGCTTTGATGGATTAAGCTACGAGGGCGAATCTAGGGCAATTGGAGTGAGCATGGTTTGACAATATAAATAAAGTCTGATTTCAATGGTTTTGTGCGGAAATGATTTTTGTTTCGTGGTGTGTTTGGTACTGGAGTTTTATTAATAAAAAAGAATGTTTTATAGGATGGTGTATGCGTACTCTGTCAAAGACGGATTGAAAAAAAGGGTTTGTGGTGTTTAAAGAGAATTGTTTAAACGTAAATTAATTTAAAAAACGTTTTAAAAACGTTTTAAAAATTAAATAAAAAATGAAGATAAAAATGTGGGAAATCTTCTAGTTTTGTGAGAAAATAGAGGAGTTGAAAATTCGTAAAAATATGTCCGGCAAGCATTCACTAAATAGCACCATGTTGTCGGGGGGGGAGGAACCATAACCAAATGCGATCCAAAGTGCATCAGTGTCAAGGTGATACCAAATACACGCAAACCGTATCATTGAGGGACACGAGAGGTCTAGAACAGGACGGAAGGCAGGTGTAGTCCAGGCTTCACTTGAGTAGGACTCTGGCGACGGCACTGTGAAGGGCAACCTGTGAAGAAGCCCCGAAAAAAGAGGAACCAACAGCAAAAGATGAGATAAGATGCCGCGATCACGGACTAAAGAGGGGAAAACCATCCACAGATGACTTCGTGAAAAGTGAGGAAATCAGGAGTAAAGCGGGTGATGGCCCTGACCGAGGAACCAGAGGCGCAAAAGAGCAAGAGGGGCGAGGGGTGTAGGGGGAAAGAATGGGCCTGAAGCTAGTCATGATAAACATTACGAGCAGGGGTTGCTGATCTCTCGTGAGGGGTACGATCAATAAATCCATCTGGTACGTCTAGCATAACCAGATGTGGAGGCTACATGAATATGCAAGATTATGTCCGGTAAGCATTCATAGTTAGTGTCTCTTGGGGGGGGAGGGACAAAGGACATGGTGGTTAGCTAGATGGGTCCTAGAACATGCACTAGATTGTACATTGGGATAAATGGGGATTAAAGGTGGATGTCCGTCTACATATAATGGGCTTAGAACGTATATAGATTGTATTACTGTGACCATAATGTATGGGGCATATAAAAATATGCACGACGTACATAGAAAATACCCCCCTGGGGGGGAAGGGGGGGGTACATTCAATAGGGGAGTTGTATTAAAAATGGGTTGTTCCTGTAGTTGAGAACAACAATGGCTTTTCAAGCCGTAGTCCTTGGGGTGAAACCAAGCGGGAATATATGACCTATTTTGTGATTTTTCTTGGGGTGAGTTTTGTGTTGGGGGCTTTGGCTGTGGCGTCTAACCCTTCTCCCTATTATGGGGTGGTGGGGTTGGTGTTGGGGTCTGTGGTAGGGTGTGGGTGATTGATGAGTTTGGGTGTTTCTTTTGTTTCTTTGGCGTTGTTTATGATTTATTTGGGGGGTATGTTAGTAGTTTTTGTTTATTCAGTGTCTTTGGCAGCTGACCCCTATCCAGAGGCATGGGGGGATTGGGGGGTAGTGGGGTATGGGTTGGGGTTGGTTTTGGTAGTTGTTTTGGGGGTGGTGTTGGGCGGTGGTGTTGAGTTTTGCAAGGAAGGGGTGGTGACTGTTGATGGTGGTGGGGTGTCCTTGGTACGGTTAGATTTTAGTGGGGTTGCGATGTTTTACTCATATGGGGTTGGGTTGTTTTTGATTGCTGGGTGAGGTTTGTTGTTAGTTTTGTTCGTTGTGTTGGAGCTTGTTCGAGGGTTGTCTCGGGGGGCTATTCGGGCTGTCTAGGGGAGTCAGAAAGTAGTTTATTTGAAAACACCAGCTTTGGGAGCTGGAGAGAGAGGTTTAAGTCCTTTTTTTCTGAGTTCACTCTAAGAAGGGGAAGGTCTTCAGTCTTTGGTTTACAAGACCAATGTTTTTTATAAACTATTAGAGTATTAGAGTTTAAGTATTTTGTTTTCTAAAGTTCCGACAATGGGGAAGAGGATTAGGAGGGTGGTAAAGTAAGAGAGGGATGCTAGTTGGCCAATGATGATGAAGGGGTGTTCTACTGGCTGGCTGCCAATTCAGGTGAGAATGAAGAGGTTGGCTGCTAGAAGTCAGAATAGTAATTGGGATAAGGGACGGAATGTTATGGTTCGTTGTTTGGATTTATGGAGGAGTGGAATTAGAAAGAGGATAAACACGGAAGCTGCTAGTGCGAGAACACCTCCGAGTTTGTTCGGGATGGAGCGTAGGATAGCATAGGCAAATAGGAAATATCATTCTGGCTTGATGTGCGGGGGTGTTGTTAGGGGGTTGGCTGGAGTAAAGTTTTCTGGGTCGCCCAAAAGGTTGGGGGAGAATAGGGCTAGTGTGAGTAGGGGGGTGATTATGAGTGCTAGTCCCAGGATGTCCTTGAGGGAGTAGTACGGGTGGAAGGGGATCTTGTCAGAGTTTGAGGAGATCCCAAGGGGGTTATTTGAGCCTGATTCGTGTAAGAAGGCGAGGTGAATGATGGTAATTCCTGCGATGATGAAGGGCAGGAGGAAGTGGAGGGCGAAAAATCGGGTGAGGGTTGGGTTGTCCACTGAAAATCCCCCTCAGGCCCACTCCACTAAGGTCTGTCCGATGTACGGGACGGCTGAGAATAGGTTGGTGATGACAGTAGCCCCTCAGAAGGATATTTGCCCCCATGGGAGGACGTAGCCTACGAAGGCGGTGGCTATGAGTGTTAGGAGGAGGATGACCCCTGTGTTTCAAGTCTCTTTGTAGAGATAGGAGCCGTAGTAGATGCCCCGTCCGATGTGTAAGTAGATACAGATGAAGAAGAATGAGGCGCCGTTTGCGTGTAGGTTGCGAATTAGTCACCCATACTGTACGTTTCGACATGTATGTGCGACTGAGGAGAAAGCTAGGGTGGTGTCTGCGGTGTAGTGCGCAGCCAGGAGGAGTCCTGTAATGATTTGGGTAGCCAGGCAGACTGCTAGTAGGGAGCCGAAGTTTCATCAGGCGGAAATGTTGGATGGGGTTGGGAGGTCAATTAGGGAGTTGTTAATGATTTTTATAAGTGGGTGGGATTTTCGAATGTTGGGGGCCATTAGTTGTTTGGGAGAATTAGGATAATTGTTATGATTGTGAGGGCGAATGATCCTAGGTATGTTTTGATTATGCCCGTGTGGAGAGAGGTGGAGAGTTTGGCCATTGTTAGGTGTAGGTTTGCAAGGCCCTCAGGGCCCATTTTTTTTATATCATGCCATATCAATCAGGTGGGAGGCGATTTTTTGGCCTGCGTGGAGGGGAATGAGGGGGTTAAGTCGATGTGTGAGGTGATTGAAGTAGCCCAGTGAGAGGGAGAAGTTCGTAAGGGGGTTTTGTTTGGGGAGGGGAGGAGTGTTGGATAGCTCAAGGGCTAGGGTGAGTCCTAGGACGGTGACAATAATGGCGGCAGTTTTTGTGATGGTTGGCATGGTTATTGGGGGTGTTTTCGTTGGTAGCATGATGGAGGAAATTAGGAGGCCCGCTATAATGCTGCCTAGGGCTAGTCGGATGATTGGGAAAATGGCTGATGGGGTGGTTTCGTTGATCGGTGTAATTGGCGGGGTGCGATTAAATCCTGTTTGGACTAGGATTGTTATGCGTAGGCTGTAGGTTGCGGTGAAGGATGTGGCGAGTAGTGTGAGTGTTAGGGCTCAGGTGTTAGTGTATGAGGTGTTTAGGCTTTCGATAATGAGGTCTTTAGAGTAGAAGGGAGTTCCGATTAGAGCGAGGTTGCCGATGGTGAGGCATGAAGTAGTTATAGGGAGGGTTTTTTGTAGGTGGCCTATTTTGCGGATGTCTTGTTCTCCGTTTAGGCTGTGGATGATTAGGCCCGAGCAGAGGAATAGTATGGCCTTGAAGAAGGCATGGGTGGAGATGTGGAGGAAGGCTAGTTGGGGAAGGTCAAGTCCGATTGTGACTATTATGAGGCCTAGTTGGCTTGAGGTGGAGAAGGCAATAATTTTTTTGATATCATTTTGGGTGAGGGCGCATGTGGCGGCAAAGAGTGTGGATAGGGCACCGAGACAAAGGCATGTGGTTAGGGCTGCTTTATTAGAGGCCAAGAGTGGGTGCATGCGGATGAGGAGGAAGATTCCTGCTACTACTATTGTACTGGAGTGGAGTAGTGCGGAGACTGGTGTTGGGCCCTCTATCGCTGCTGGGAGTCAGGGGTGTAGGCCGAATTGGGCTGATTTGCCCGTGGCGGCGAGGATGAGGCCTAGGAGGGGGAGGAGAGGGTGTTGGTGTGGGTTGATGGCCTGTTGAAGTTCTCATGAGTTTAGTGAGGAGGCCAGTCATGCTATGCTAAGGATGAGGCCAATGTCTCCGATTCGATTGTAGATTATGGCTTGAAGGGCGGCTGTATTTGCCTCAGCTCGTCCTTGTCATCAGCCGATGAGGAGGAATGATATGACTCCTACTCCCTCTCATCCAACAAACAGGAGGAATATGTTGTTTGCGATGGTCAGTGTTAATATGGCAATGAGGAATGCTAATAGGTAGGTGGAGAATTTTGTGATAAGGGGTTCTGAGGCTATGTACCACGTTGCGAATTCTAGGATGGATCAGGACACAAATAGTGCAATGGGAAGAATATTATGGAATATGAATCTATTTTAAGGGTTAATGGGATTTTGAAGTTGGGGGTGAGTTGTCATTCTCAGTAGGTTGTGAGGGCTTCTATTCCTGAGTGGGTGAAGGCGGCTGTTGGGATGAGGCTAATTAGGAAGGCGGCTTTGATGGTTTTGGAGATGGTTAGGGGGGTGGTTTTGAGCTTAAGTAGAGGGGAGAGAGTGATCGGGGTGAGGAGAATTATGAGTGTTAGGGGTGTTAGGGAGTTTAGGAGTAGGGCTGTTTCCATTACTTTTACTTGGAGTTGCACCAAGATGAGTGGCTCCTAAGACCAGTGGATTACTTTTATCCTTTAAAAGTTAAGGGGGCCGAGGTTTGAAGCTCGGATGCAGGAGTTAGCAGTTCTTGCTGATTTGTTTTCCCCCTCGGCCAATAAGGAGGTTTGAACTCCTATTTTTAGAATCACA